>NC_060281.1:76800127-76905194 GCF_021613505.1 Equus quagga
GGGCACCGCTCTAGGCCCAGGGTGTTCAGCAGCGAACAAAGGCTATCATTCTAGTAGGGGAACACAGGCAGAGAAAGAAATGAGTCATTTCAAATAGAAATAAATGTGACTGAGGAAAGGGAACAATGAAGGTAGGATAAAGAGGGACTTGGAGAGCAGCTGCTTGAGGTTGGGAATCACTTACTCGGTCCCACAGCCAGCCGATGTCACTGTCCCCACTCGATGGAAGAGGAGGCTGCAGGTGGGAGAGGACCAGGACTGTCTCAGTCACACAGATGGACAGAGCAAACGATTTTAGGGCGCCTGAGATTTGTTTTAATCAGGTATGGGAAGACAATCGGACCAGAAGTGACCATCATGAAGGAAGAAGGTCGTTATCCTCACAGACGCCTAGAAACAGGCGGCCTGGCCCACCACGCAGGGCCACATGAGGGACCACTGGGGTCGGGGGCGGGGGGCAGAGGGAGGAGGAGGAAATGTGGGCCAGAGTCTGCGGTTCCACAAGAGGGACCGGGTGAGGCAGGGCAAGCAGGCCTAGGATGGGCTGGTTCGAGTAACGTCAGTGAGCTCTTGGCATAGGGACTGTCCCCAGTTGTGTGCCCTGGGGTGTCAGGGCAGGTAGAGAGTGGCCCAGAGTGTGAGAGCTTAGTAAGCTGGGGTATGAGCTCTGGGTGAGTTCGTTTGCCTGTGAGAAGTACACTTCCTGGTGAGTTGTTTACTGCATCTAGGAAATGTCTAACCCCAGGAGGGGCAGTCCCTACAGGAGAGCAAGACCCCAAGACATGAGAGCATCAGAATACAGTCCTGCACCACGTGATGGGGATACGCGTTGAGAAATGTGTCCTTCAGCGAGGTCGTCATTGTGCGAACCTCACAGAGTGTACTTACACACCTAGATGGTACAGCCTACATACACCTAGGCTCTATGATACTAATCTTAGGGGACCACTGTCACGCATATGGTTCGTCGTTGACCGAAACGTCGTTACATGGTGCATGGTTATATAGAAAACAGAAGACATGGTTAATACACAGACTCAGCCTGGGGCTCAAGCCGCCCCCATTGGCTGCCCACATTCACCATAAAGACCAAGATCCTGGCTAAAAAGAACTCTACCCCTGCGGGGAGAAGGCAACAGGTTGGCTTCAGCTACAAATGGAAAGAGCAGCATTACTTTTGTGTCACTTCAGACACTTTCTTGGCACGGGCTCATTAATCCTCATAAGCCTGTGGACAGAAGGGTAAAATGAGGTATAGAGAGGCACTTAAATTGTGAAGTTGATGGGAAGGAAAATGAGTTTGTGTCGGAATCCCCTAGAATTGTTTTATTTTCTTATAAATTCTGCCCCATTTCAATTCAGAGCTTGTTGTCGAGGGCAGGGGGTAGGGAGGTGGTGTCCTTGATTAAAACAACAAAAATACTGTTTTGAAAAATGTAGCTGGCTGGTGCCCATGTTGTTTTAATTTGCTGGGACCAGATTGCCCAGCCCTCGTGGATTTGATCCCAGACAGGCTTGTTTGACTTATTCAGAGAAAAACTCTGTTTTTCCTCTGTTTGTGGCTACAAACCGAACCCCTAACCCTGGCCAAATATGTTGCAATCCTCGCTAATGGTCCCAACAGTTGTTGTCCAGGAATCCCAAGCTCACCTTCTAAATCTCGTCTCCAGATGCTACTCGCACGCCTTCCATGTGCCACTGGCCCCAGGAGGAGACCACAGAGGTGGTCTAGGCTTAGCCTCAGAACAAAACGAGACAAGATACAAGCATGTGGCAGGTACTCCATAAGTGTTTGCTGAATGAATGAGTGAACAATTGGATGAATGGATGGATGGATGGATGGATAGATGGATGGATGGATGGACGGATGGATGGATGGATGGATGGACAGATGGTTGGATGGATAGATGGATGGATGGATGGATGGATGGATAGATGGGTGGGTGGATGGATGGATGGGTGGATGAATAGATAAATAGATAGGTCATTTTTTTTAGCCATTCATCCATTGAAAGCTTGAGCTTTGGGCTTGGTTTGAGTTCTACCAGGCTGGTAAAGAGTTTTCTCTGTCTTTCCAAAGAAATGTTCCCCTGCCCAAACTGACTAGAACAGCTCTCTTCTTTTTAAAAGGGTCACCTCTTTCCTCAAGAAACTAAAAATAGAACTACTATAGGACCCAGGAATCCCACTTCTGGATACATATCAAAAAAAAAAAAAGAAATCAGGATCTTGAAGAAATATCTGCACTCCCATGATCATTGCAGCATTATTCACAATAGCCAAGATATGGAAACATCCTAAGTGTCTGGCGACAGATAAATGGCTAAAGAAAATGCAGTACATACACACAATGGAACTTTATTCGGCCACAAGAAAGAAGGAAATCCTGCCGCTTGCGACAACATGAACCCGGAGGACATTGTGCTAAGTGAAATAAACCAGACACAAAAACACAATACGGTGTGATCTCACTTACACGTGGAATCCAGAAACGTCGATCCTGCAGAAGCAGAGAGTGGAATGCTGGTTGCCAGGAGCTGGGGAGGTACGAGAAACGGGAAGATGTTGGTCAGAGGGTACGAACTTTGAGCAGAAGGCAAATAAGCTCTGGGAATCTCATGGACAGCTTGGTGACCATAGTTAACAATACTGTATTGTATACTTGAAATTTGCTAAGAGTGTAGATCTTGTGTTCTCACCAGACACACAAAAAAACTGTAACTATGAAAAATAAAAAGATCCACCTCACCTCTTCCATTTTATTCTTTTCTCTTACTTTGTGCCTCAAAACAAGCCCGGCAGCACAGAGCTCACGGGGAGATCACGAAGACAGCCTCTCCTTTAAAAATGGCCATGATCTCACTCCTCCTACCATCCCAGTGGAAACTGGAGCACAGCTCAGGGAGATCTGCTGTCACAGGATCCTGCTTACGGGCACAAAAGCTGGGAAATTTCGGAGCCAATCTGGGCCAGGGGAGGCCAGGGCTCAGGAGCCGGCCTGAGGCGATTCTTCCAGGCTGCAGAGGAGAGGGCGGCCTGCCCGCCCGCCAGCCTGCCCAGCGGCAAACAGGAAATCCCAGAATTTATAGATGACCCCGTTACAAGGCAAATGTTTTGGAACAAATTGTTCTTCTTTTAAATCCTTGTTTTCCACTAGTTTTTCTTGCTGGGTCCCCCCTCCTTTCCACCTTCCCACTGTCCTTGTTAAACCGGGGCCACAGCGCCACCTGCCGCCCGGCACTGGCAGTGGGACTCAGCCGGGACCCAGCCCTGGTCCTCTCGCCACCTCCCTGGCCTTACAATGAGTGAGAGAGTGGCTTTCTGGCTCTTGTCCCGAGGGTTTGCGCTTAAGATCACGTACCAACCGCAAGAGAACTGCTCCTGTGGTTATCCTGTGACCTGAAGGCTCACGGCAAACCCTCTCCCTCCCACCCATCCCCTGGGCGAGCCACGCTGTCTGGCGGAAAAAACAAGTCACCGGGTATCGCCGTCCAGGGCCGGGTCTCTGCTCCTGGCAAACGAGCTGTGCCAGCTTTGGCCAACGATGTCCGGCCAACGATGTCCAGCCAACGAGCCTCAGTTTCTTCTGGAGCCAGCTACAGCTGCTTCGCCCGGCGGTATGGAAAATGTTATGTGCACGTGCCTGGCCGTAGAAGATTGTCCTTTCTCTCCTCTTTGGAGTGCTGCTCATTGGGAAGGAGCAGCTTGGAGAGTCTCAGAGGCGAAGGCAGGACCTCAATAAACGGCATGTTTCTCTCCTTACGAGAGTGAGAGGTCCACGGGGGCCAGCCCGTGGCCAAGTGGTTAAACTTCCACATGCTCCACTTCCGCGGTCCAGGTTCGCAGGATCGGATCCTGGGTGCAGACCTACTCCGCTCACCAGCCATGCTGCAAAGGTACCCTCCATACAAAAAATAGAAGAAGATTGGCACCGATGTTAGCTCAGGGCGAATCTTCCTCAGGTAAAGAAAGAGGAGGATTGCCAATGCGTGTTAGCTCAGGGCAAACCATCTTCATCAAAAAAAAAAAAAAAAGAGTGAGAGGTCCAGGAGGGCAGACCACACCAGTGCAGGCGACAGGCCTCTGCCAAGCCCCCATTTAGGAACTGAGCAGCCCTGGGCGGGTTGCTTGTCCCTCTTCAGGCTCAGCTTCCTCGCCTGTCTCTGGGGACAGTCAGCAACCAGACCACAAAGGGCTGCTGTGAGCCCTAAACTGAGGGCACACACAGAACTCAGCAGGGGGTCTCGCAGGTAGTGCAGACCTCTCCAATCCCAGCTACAATCATTATGAGACAAACACGGTGCCTGGCACGTACTAAGTTGAATAAATAGCTGAGGAATGAATGAATGAAAACATCATAGAACAGAGGTCAGAAGCCTCTCATTAGTTACTGTCCAGCCGCCGATGTGCTCTGAGTCATGAAACATCACTGTGCCTGCGCCTCCCCATCCAGAAACCTTTCTTTATTGAATATCAGGCCCTCTGCCCTGGACCTCAGGTTTTCCACCTGTCGGGTGTGCATGCCCTCCGCCTTAGCTGCTGCTCAGACACACGGAGGGGATCCTTCGAGCGAGGTTTGTGAAATGGCTTTGAAAAGTTTGAAGAATCTAGAAAGGAAGGAAGTCTTGATTTTCATTTGGGGTAGTTTCCATGTGGCTGGTGGCTTTGCCCTTATCCCTGGGGCTCTCTGGGACAAATGGGGTGCCTCCTGACTCGAAGTGTTTGCCACATGCTGAGCCCTCACTCACCAGGGGTGTCAGATGAGTTTTATGATACAAAGGCTGGGCTGATGAACTCTTCTGCTACTGACACAAGTTGAACACACTCCAGGAGTGGGTCCGCCGTCTAGGAAAGCTCCTTCTCTAAGCCAGGGAGAGAGAAGAATTCACGGCAGGTCTCCAGTCTGGTGACTGGTTGGAGAGACTCCTGGCAGGAGAGCGGTGGATCAGGCGATCTTGGGAAGCAAGCCTGGGGCCACCTTGAACACCAAGAGAGGAGTTCCAGCCTCGTTCAGTGAGCCCTTGGGAGCCACAGAAGATTTATAAGCAAGAGAGGAACATGCCCAGGAAGAGAATTCAGGCAGCTACACGAGGAATAAATTACTGCAAGGACTACACAGTTCCTTCCATGCCACGTGGCCTAGAATTAAGTGACCAACCGTCCTGGTTTGTGTGGGACGGAGGGAGGTCCTGGAACATGGGACCTTCAGTTATAAAACTGGGGAGGTCCCAGGATGAGTTGGTGACCCTGATTCCATATGAGTGCCTCCCGGAGCCATGCAATACAGTGATTCTGACTCCTGCCCTGTAAGCCACGCTTTCCTGAACCCCCTCCCCGCTCATCTAAGTGAGCTCTCTCCTGTCTCATTCCCTCTCCGTTCTGTTCTGCCAGCAACAACTAGTTTAACAGATTAACACATGGGCATGGACTGCATGCTTATCCCCTCTAGGCGATATTTGTGCATTTAAACAAACGCCTCCTGGAGACAATGTTTTAATCCAGTGGAGTGACTAATAGTAAAAAGTTTTCATACAGGCAAGCTGGGAAAGATTTTGGGGGGTAAGTGGGGAATTGCCACCCCCTACACACATCACATCCTGTCGGCAGCTCTCTATTTTACCTTACTCAGAGCCGGCTCGGTCTTTCTGGCTCTCAGCTCACCAGCCTGCCCTGCCAAGCAAGCCTGCAGGAGCCTGGGCTGCTTAAATATTCTGTAAATAATGCTGACTACAGAACTTTATAGATAGACTCACAGAATCACGGCAGTGGAATCACAGAGTGTCAGAGTAGAAACAGATGCTAGACATCACAGAGCCCAGGGTCAGAAAATACACTGCACTCCTCTTGATACCTCCCCCAGCCCTGCCTGTGGCAGACATCACTAATCAATCATGACACTGTCTAGCTGAGTCGTTCCTAGCCTTAGAATCCTTCGAGGCATTCCAGGAAGCAGCTACCAATTATCTTGGATCTACTAATAATAGCTAAGGTTTATTAAATACACTTACTGTATTCCTTTTCCCACATCCTTTTTTTTATTGTTACCACTTTAATCAGCGACTGTTGGCCAGGCTCTTTATATCAGGGTTTCGCAACCTCAGCAGCACTGACATTTGAGCAGGCATTCTTGGTCATGGAGGGACCGTCCTATGCATTGTAGGATGTTGAGTAGCATCCCCGGCCCCTCCCTACTAGATGCCAGTAGCACTGCTCCCCTTCAAGTCGTGACAAACAAAAATGTCGCCAGACATTGTCAAATATCCCCTGGGGTAGGGGAGTGGCTCCGGGTTGAGAACTACTTGTTTACATATTTTCTCTAATCTTTATCACAGTCCTCTAAAGCAGACTCTCGGGATTTTTATTTCACAGATGAAGAGACGAGGCTGAGAAAGAGCCCAGGACAAGGTGGTGACAAAAGCAGGATGCAGGGCCCAAATTCCCCTTCGAGAGCTCTTCCTCCTCCAGCCGGGAAATTCCGTTCGGCTCATTGTCTTTGGCCTCAAACTCCCGGGGGAAGGGACGGAACCTGGGAGGCTGAGGAAAACCAGATGCCTAATCGATGCTCCTGCATTTGACAAGGGCGCTGGGGGTGGACGGGCCTGGAGCTGCGCGGCAAACATTTCAGACTCTTTTGCATCCTGAAAATGGCTCTGGGTGTGGAGACAGCCCGGGGAGGAGGCCGTCTGGGACCATATGACGCTTGCCAGTGGCATGAAGGCTGTTAGAGCCATGGTAGCAACATTACTTACCCTCCTCCCTTCTCTTGAACAGTGACGAGGCTCCCCCCACTTCACGGGAAGCACACGAAATCTGGCCCCCAGAGAGGTGGGATTGAAAACCTGACAGTTTGGACATACAGCCCGTGGGCAATGTTTCCCTTCTCCGGGGCTTGTGTCTGTGCCAAGAATTCCTAACAAAGGGGGAACAAAATTAATTAATTTAAAAAACCCATAAAAAAGGCTCATGAAACTGACTGGTAAGAAACTGTCCATTTTTCTCCTTGGTGGCGATCAAGATGTCATGAGTTTCTACACACATATTTTACAGACCTTCCATAAATCTTCTCGTTGTGCTTCTTCCCCCGTAAGTGAGGTCCCCTGGGAAGTCATTGAGTTTCCTCACTCCACGTATTCAAGAGAAAATTGGATGTAACACTTAGAGGAGGCGGCGGTCAGGGAGGGGGCGTCTGAGGAGAGAAGCTAGACTGGGAGTTCAGTGCCAAGGACAGGGACGCCCCTTGTCTTGGAAATTCCTGAAATTTCCAAACCGTCTCTCGCTCCGAGCACACAAATAATCTCTTTGTGCTATCTTTTTACTCTATTTCTGTATTTATTTCCGACCGCGAAAGTGATACTCTTTCTGCACAAAATCTGAAAGGATGGAGGAGAGTAGAAAGGAACAAAACAGAAGCAAAAAAAACCCCACCTTGAAGCCCAAGCTTTCTTGCTTTGTTCTGCAGATTTTCCTGGGCAGTTTGGTGGCACTATTTCTGCAAGGGGGGGGGGATCCAACCTCAGCATGCGTGACAGTCACCCAGGGAGCTTGTGAAGACTGCAGAATCCCCTGGCTTGCACCCCTGAGAGTGGGAGTTGGCAGGTCGGGGGTGGGTCCCATGAATGTGAGTTTTTAATAGAGCCCTTGGGTGACTCTGATGTGGGCGGTCATTGGACCACACTTGGAGAAATAATGAGTTTCAGGTTTTTCAGACCCTTGGCAAATCAGAGACGTGAAAATCCAGATTTAAAACAAAAATCGGGGAGTAAGGATTTGTTTTCTGGAAGGGCTCAGCTTAAATAGGCATTTCCCTCAGTGCCGTTAACATATGATTCCGTTCACACTCGGTGAATCAGCGACGCAGCCAGGACTTCATCTGCAACTCTCTGGGCCAAGACGGCATACCGCCACCTTTTTACAGAGCAGCGTTGACACCCATCTGCTCAAATAAATTAACGTTTCCATCTCAAATAACTCATTTGGCTGGATCATCAAGGTTACACGCCAACTCAAAGAGAGGAGGGGAGGCAGTGCAGGGGCTGGGGAGGGGGAGGAGAGGGTTTTGCAATGTATAAGTTGCAACATTGTGGCATTTTTATAGCCAAAAAGGGGGGAGAGTGGCTGAACACAGCTACAGTGTAATTCACATGCACTCCGTTACTATCTCCTTTCATAATTCCTGCCGATGCCTAGGGGGAGGGCAGAGCAGGAGCTAGTTAGCTGGGGGGTGCCTCAATCTGGGGCAGTATTCCCTGTGCAAAGACACTGTGTGGAGTTTGTGTGGGCATGCGCGCGCATGTGTGTGCGTGCATGTGTGTGTGTGTGTTTGGGCAGACAGTAGCGAGAAGTAGAGATTGTTCTGCACGGTAAGATCAAGAAGTTCAAGGGCACAGAGAGTATACAGCGGAAAGGGCAGGCACTTCCTTTTTTTCACTTTTCATTTTCAAATAATTTTAGAGTTAAAGAAAAGGTGAGAAAATATGTGCTTCGCCCAGCTTTCTCTAATGCTCACAGCTTACATAACTATGGTACAAGGACCAAAACCAGGAAAGGAACGTTGGTTCACGATCGTGAACTAAACACAGATCCTATTCCAATTCACTCCTTTTTCCATTAATGTCCTCTTCCTGGAGAACAGCTACTTTCAAGACAGAGAGGTTTGGGTGGGAGGCCCACCTCTGTCACTGTGAAGTTGACCATCCATCCCACCTCTTTGAGCCTTGGTTTTTTTCTCTGTAAGATGGGAGACAACCATTCTACCAACAGGGACCTTGTGATGATTACACGCAAAAATGTGTGTCCAGAGCCTGGCACGCAACTAGGCACTGATGCTGGTTTTCTTTTCCCACCCTCTTTCAAAGCAGCGTGCTCCATCTTCAAGGACAAATGAGCATTTGCTAAATTCCTGTTGGACCAGCTTGACTTAATCTCAGCTGCTGGATCAAGTGGCTCTATTTTGGACAAAAAGAAAAGACAGGAGGCAAGGAGATTAATTAGGGAGCTATTGCAACAACCCATGTTGGAGAAATCTGCGTGGTGGCAGCAGAGGGCTGGGGAGACAAACGGTTTAATAAACATTTCAAATGCAGCCTAAAGAGGAGCTGATGACAGATTGGGTGTGCAGAGTGGAAATGGGAGGAGCCAACAATTAGCAGATTACACTTTTGAGTGACTGGTAATCCCTTTAAACTGAGATGAGCAAGAGGGAACCAGCTCAAGGGAAGAGAGAGAAACAATAATAACCCTGACCAGCACTTGTTGAGTGCCTGCTGCCTGCCCGCCAGGCACTGTGCCTAGCACTTTCCAAGCACGATGTCATTGCATTCACCTAATAACCTGAGAAAACTGTGACACAGAGAAATCAAGTCACTTGCCCACGTAATTTTTTTGGAAGCACTACCGTCCTTCTGGAAGTACTGAAGTTATGGAGTCCAGGACCGGCTACGTAATTTGCAGGGCTCACTGAAAAGATGAGAATGAGAGCCCCTAGGTCAAAGTTTATTAAGAATTTTAAGGCGGTGACAGCAGAAGAGTAAAACAGGAAAGGCCTTCTGAAAACAGGGCCCTGGGTGACGGCACAGGTCTCAGGCCTATGAAGCTGGCCCTCCTGCCCGAAATCTGGGTGAAGACAGGACCACAGAGGGACGTTGAGAAGAGAAGTGAGTTCAGGAAGAGCACTGAGGACAGCCCTGCACTGAGAGCCACACCCATTGCAACTAGCAAAAGAAACTCACAAGGAAGGAGTAACCAACAAGAGAAGGAATAGGGAGACGCTGTCAGAGCCACCGAGAGGGAACAAGTCACAGGCGAGAGGACGAGGAGCAGGAGGAGGAAGGCGCCCTCCGTTTGCAGACTCGGACATCGCTGTCGGCCTTGGGGGCCCAGTTCCCTGGAAGTGGAGGAGGCGGAGGGCAGGCTGCACTATGCAGTGGACTTAATGGACGTGAGGGAGCCTCAGAGATGTCCTGGCGTTCTTGTCTCAAGAAGTTCTTCCACTGCCGGGATCAAGTTTGTGTCACGGCGAAAGTGACTTTTAAAAACCCAGACTGCTTAAACACTGCTTCTCCTTTGGGCCCCACGGGCACTAAGAAAGGCTTTCCTCCTTCTGCCTCCCCTCCTCCCACTCCGCCTCGCAAATGGTTGGCTGACGCTATTCTTAAATTGTGGCCGAGCGCTGGAGCTGAGGGCGCCTCTGAGGATGCTTGTGCAGTGACCACTAAAATCTGCTTCTGGAGACGCAAATGCTGCCGAGGCTTCAGAGTGGTCAGCGGGGCTCGGATCCGGGAACAGGCCACTTTCCTCTGTTTGGACAGTTGCAACAAGGAGGCACAAATCATCATGGACTGTTTATTTATAGATGTTGGCTGGGCTGTTGGTTTCACTCCGAATAAAGATACTAAGAGGAAAAGAGGCAGCTCCGGGCTCATACGGACCCGCCTCACAAAAGCCAACTTGCCTTTGGTTTCACAGCCTTCTATTTCCAGTGTTATCCTCGCGAATGTTTTTATTCCTCTTTTCCTTCCTCAGCCGTAGAGTCCCAGAGCCCCCAAAGTGTTAGAAGCCCCCCAAACTATTGGCCTTATACCCAAGTATGCAAACCGCCATCGACATTGACACTGAACACCCAGACTCTCCATGGCTGGTTACTTCTTGAGTCTAATGATCTGTGTCTTCAGGAATTTTTATATTTCTAAAGTCGTAGGAGTGGTCCATTCTACAGCAAAAGCTGAATTTAAAAAAAAAATTTTAGAGCAATTTTAGGTTCACAGCAAAACTGAGTGGAAAGTACAGAGTCCCCATATACCCTTGCCCCCAACACACAGCCTCCCCCACCATCAGCATCCCCCATCGGAGCGGGACTTGTTACAGCTGATGAAGCGACACCAACACGTCACTATCACCCAAGTCCACTGCGCACATTGGGGTTCACTCTTGACGTTGTACCTTCATTTTTTTTTTTTTTAAAGATTGGCCCTGAGCTAACATCTGTTGCCAATCTTCCTCTTTTTTTTTTTTCTCTTCTCTCCAAAGCCCCCCAGTACGTAGTTGTCTATTCTAGTTGTAGGTCCTTCTGACTGTGCTATGTGGGACGCCACCTCAGCATGGCTTGATGAGCAGCGTTAGGCCCACGCCCAGGATCCGAACCTGTGAAACCCTGGGCTGCCAAAGCAGAGTGCATGAACTGAACCACTCGGCCACGGGGCCGGCCCCCAGGTGTTATACATCCTATGGGCTTTGACGAATGTATAATGGCATGTATTCACCATTATAGTATCCAACAGGATAGTTTCACTGCCCTAAAAATCCTCGGTGCTCGGCCGATCCCTTCCCATCCCCCTAGCCCCGGGCAACCACTGATTTTTTTCTGTCTCCATAGTTTTGCCTTTTCCAGAATGTCATATAGTTGGAATCATACAGTATGTAGCATTTTCAGAGAAAAGCTTAATTTTTAGTAAACTTTCTATCTAAAAAAAGAAAAAAATGCATGCTTGATGTAGAAACATCCAAGTGCACCAAAGTATATGCGGTTTCCAGTGTGAACGAGTCTGGACAGCGACGCTAGGCTGCAGTAACAAAAAAGCCCTGAAATCTCAGTCGCTCGTAACACGTTCATTTCTCACGGACCACGGGGACTCCGCCCACCCCAGCACACGGCTGCAGAGTCCCTGCAGCCAGGGAAGAGCAAGAGAGTAGAAAACTCTCCTGCTTTTAAATACCTCTGCCCAGAAGGGGCACAGAGACACGTGCATCCTATGGCCGGACTAGTCGCTCAGCCCTAATCCAACCATGTGGAGACGAGGAAATGGAAGTGAGCATGACCGGCTCTGCCACAAACTGAAAGTTATCTCTGTGCCCGTCCCACTCTGCAGAGGTGACGGACTCCTGTTAACAGCTGGGCCAGTGTCCTTCTAGGCTGTCCTCTAATATATGCATATTTATGTGCATTACTCATACCTACTCTATTATACATTCACATGTCAGACATAAAACTTCTTTCACAAAAACAGGCCCATGATCTGCATGCAGTCTCGCAGTACGCTTTTTCACGTGACAGTTTATCTTGGACATCCATTCCAGTAGGGATGAGCTCAAACGTGATTTAACAACAAAACAGTGACATTAAATTACATTCTCTTTGGTGCTCTGAGCTCCTGGGTCACAGGGATGGCATTGCATTGCTGGCACCATTAATTGGGACTCTCCTGTTTACTAGGTGTTAAGCGACTCACCCCTCTTCCACCAACCCTGTGAGGTCAATGTCTTTATTATCTGGCTCCAGTATTCAGATGATGTAGCTGTCGCTCAGAGAGGTGAAGAGACATACCGTCTAAGGTCACACAGCTGGGAAGCGGCAGGAGGAGATCTGGGGGACTCCAAAATTTGGGTTTTCTCCTTCTTCTTGCCTATGGTGCATTTTCAAAGCCTCAGTGTCTAGCCCAGGCTTGGTCCATCGTGGGTGCTAAGTAGTTTATTGAATACACAGCTGAGAGGTGCCCGAAGACGGAATGGAACCCCCAAAACTCTATGGGAATGGCTGGAGGCGTCTACAACACTTGCTGCCGATGCCAGTCATTAGACTCTTAACTGCAACTGGTACTTGTATTCGGCTTCTGATGGTGCTGCAAGTTCCCGAGGACCTAAACCAGGTGTCTCCTCCTGAGCACATCCCACTCCCAACACACGAAAACTAGCAGAGTGTCGGAGGCACAGCAGGCATGCAATATCAGCTCTCCAAGTCAGGCCTTCCCACGTCTCCTGTCTAGATGATGCCAGCAGCCTCCCAACTGGTCCCTCTGATCCCCTTTGCTCCCCATAGGCTGTTCTCCACGCAGCAGCCAGAGGGACCCTTTGGAAGGTAGGTGAGAGCATCTCACTGTCCCGCTGGGAATCACCAGGCTCCATCTCACTTCCGCTGAAATGCCCAATTCTACCTGGTGCTGTGCCCTGAGTCCACCTCCCCTGGCCTCTGCACCTGTCCCCTTGCCCACAGGCATCCTTCACTGCCCCAGGTCTCTGCTCAAAGGTCCCTTCCAGAGGCCTTTCTGACCCTACCTCTGTCTTCTCTGGCCCAGGGATCCTCAGCCTTGCACCAACTCCTTGTGATGGGAGCTCTCCTCTGCAGGGGAGGAGGTTGAGCGGCATCCCTGGCCCCTCCCTACCAGATGACAGTGGCACCCCCCACACCCAACAGCCACAACCAGAAATGTCTCCAGACATCCCCAAAGGTCCCCTGGGGGCAAAAGCACCCCCCCCATTGAGAACTTCTGCCCTAAGCGATTAGCATGTTCAGAGTGAGCTCTCAAGAAAGGTCCCTCAAATCTTTTCCAAGAGGCTAGTATAACCTCTAAAGAGGCATTTCTCTGTGCCTTTCTGGAAGCACCCAGACCACCGACCATGGCAGCCCTAGGAGAGACCACAGCCTGGTCCTCTGTTACACAGACTAGACTTTCTGAGCAGAGATCTGTGAGACTGACTTTCGGGGATGGAGGGGAAGCCCAGGTACTCTCTGTGCTTCCTAACTGGCCGTGGAAGGGGAGGTGGAGACGGGAAGCGGCAGTCGGTTTCACTGCAGCGTCTGGGATTCCTGCCCCGAGTTCTTCCTCAGAAACCGGCGGCGGCTGCGGACAGGAGCGGCTGGGCTGAGGGGCGGGAAGCCGCTGGCCAGCTTCACCCTCTCTCTGGGGCTCCTGCAGGGCAAGGGGAGCGGATGTGAAGTTGTCCCTGTAGATATAATTAACAGCATTGTGGACAAGACCACAAGTTCAGAAGGAGCTTACAAAGGAGAAATTCATGCTGCAAATGGTGACACTTAAGCCAAAAGCAATAAAATGCATTCATCTGGGACACTGTCGCCCTGGGGTTTATGGCTTCCACAGGACAATCCAAGTCTGGGCTTCAGACCTCGTCATTCTGCCACACTGTGACCCCGAGGCAGGGCGCGCCATAAACAGACCGGGAGGCTGCTCTGCGTGCCCTCGCTGCGGGCTGGCTGCTCTGGGAAGAACACGCAGCCCTCAACAGGGAAATGCGATAACTATTCTGCTTCTTGGAATGATTTGCAGATTCATGCATTCAAACATTCTTCAGATGCTGACTGGTGGTATATGTCACCACGTTCCCGGTGGGATGCGACCTGGTGGTGGAAAACAGACAGCTCACTTAAACGCCAGTTCGGCCACTTACTAACTGTGTGACCTTGGGAAACTTACTTAACTTCTCTGAGCCGAAGTTTACTCACAGGTAAACCAGAGGTAAAAATACGTACCCCTGGGGCAGTGATGATTAAATGAGAGAATATATGTGAAGTGCTTAGCAGGGTAGCATCAGATGGGAAGTAGATACTGGCATTATTATTATTCTACGCCCAGAAAAATGTAAATAGCTCTATAATCCTTGGACACAGCGTGCAAAGGGACAGTGGTGGACAATAAGGCTGGTTGGTGGCTAGAGCAGCATCATTTCTGGCTAAGAGTATGTAGAAGTGTAACATTTTAGAGCACAAAGGAGTATTGGTGATTGTTCTATTCAATGCTCACTTGACAAGCAAGGAAGCAACTCTGAAGTGGGCGGATATGGGGTGAAGTGACTTGTCCAAGGTCACAGGGAAAGTGAAGGGCAGGCCTGGGCGGCAGCTCCGGCTTCCTGACTCCCGGAGGCGCTTTTCTGTGGCCTTATCTACCACTGATGGGTGGAGGGAAGGGAGGGACCTCCTCCCTCCACGTAAACCAAGTGCGCGGTCACAGAGAGATGTCCCAAAGGTGTGGCTGGTGGAAAACTCAAGTTGACGTATAGCATTTTTAAGGAATGTTTCCATAGAGATGCATAGCAATCCCTTATGCAGACAGAAAACAATGATTCATTCAAACAGGACATGGGGAGCGAGTAGGGGTGGTGGCCTCCTCTCTTGGAGGGACGGACAGCAAGGCCAGGCCGGGCTCCCAGAAACCGGGGTTTAAAAGCCCACGTTCCAGAAGGGGCCTGAAATCTTCTGACAGTCATGTCCGTGGATACCACCCAGCCAGTGCGTAGTCACTGAACACACAGTGGGGCCTTCTGGCGCGGCCCTGGCTAAGTTGCTGACAGCACGACAGTCCCTCTCTTGAACAGCATTTCTGCCTGTATCAGTTTCCTCTCGCTGCTGTAAGGACCACAAACCTAGTGGCTTAAAATAACACAAGTTTATTATCTTACGTTCTGGAGGTCAGAAGTCTCAAACCAAGGTGTCAGCAGGACTGGTTCCTTCTGGAAGCTTCGGTGGGGGTAAGGGAGAGTATTGGTTTCCTTGTCTTTTTTTTTTCTTGAGGAAGATTAGCCCTGAGCTAACATCTGCTGCACAGCATGGCTTGCCAAGCAGTGCCATGTCCGCACCTGGGATCCGAACAGGAGAACCCAGGGCTGCCGAAGTGGAATGTGTACACTTAACCGTTGCGCCACCAGGCCGGACCCTCCTTGCCTTTTTTGACTTCTGGCGGCCGTCTGCATTCCTTGGCCTGTGCCACCTTCCTTGTGTCCCTCCAACCTCTTGTTTCCATCAGCACATCTCTTACGATGCCCACAGCACAGGCGCAGGCAGTCCTGGTCCTTAACTTCTCTGAGCCACTATTTCCTCATCAGAAAGATGGAGAGGGGGTGACGGGGAGAGGTCAGATGAAATATATGTAAATTCCGAGCATTGCGCCCGGCGCACAGGAAGGACTCGAGAAAGGCTGCAGCTTTTACAAAAGCAGTGATTACTGTTACCGCCATCGCCATCATCTGACACCCTCCTTTCCATAACAGAGCTTGGGAGACACGAATAGAGAACAGCGACGTCTGCCTGGGGTGTCAGGAGAGACTCTGCAGAAGAGCCTGACCCCTGAGCAGATGCCTGTGAAGGAACCTGACCAACAGACAAGGGGAGAAGGGCCGTTCTGGACTGAGGCATCTGCACAGCGAAAGGTCTGGGTGTCAGAAAGCATAAGGGGCGTTTGTAGCATGGCGAGTGCTCAAGTGGCCAGAGCAGTGGCTCAGGGGTCATTGCCAGCAGGTAGGACGGATGGGGATGGGCTGAAAAGTCTTTGGAGTCAGAGGGCTGGGTTCAGGTCTCACGGCTCCACCAAAGAGCTCAGCCCCTGGGGCGCCTTCTTGATCCTCTCCGCTTCCTCCTTCATAAGGAGTGGGTGGTCAGAGCCCCTCCCTCCCAGGGTGCAGCAGTCAAAGGCCGTTACGACTTGGGAGAGGCTGAAGAGGCCACTTGGAAGGGGCTCCACATCCCTGGCAAAGGACTTTGGATGCCGAAGAACCACTTTCTCCTCTCTTCCATCCTTTCCTCGACGCGCCCTGTTCTTTTCCCACAGCCAACAGGAAGTCTGAGCGCTGACCTTCCTAATCTTATGTTCTGTCACCATCCTCCTGCACTTAAAAATAATAGATTTTTTTCACAGGTGGAAAAGATGTTACGAGACCTTTGCTCGTCTATAAAACGTGGGTAATGATAGCATCGACCTCATGTGCTCTGAGGAGTCACGGAGAGAACGGGCGGAAGGTGTTTGCTATCATGTTGTGGGAGGTTAACAGCTTACGCTCCGCAGTCGGCCGGACGGAGCCCGAATTCTGGCTGTGTCAGTTACCAGCTCTGATTATGGACAAAAGACTTCACCTCTCTCAGCCGCAATTCCTCATCTACCAAATGAGGATGATAATGCCAACCGCAGACGTCCTTTGGGGGGGGTACTAAGAGAATGTCTAGGATGTGCTCATTAACTACTATTATTATAATCATTATATTATTATTAGTTATTATGCCCTTTCTACTTACATATGGGGAAGTTAGGCTCAGAGATGGGAGTGCCTTACCCAAGGTCACACAGCAGGTCGGTGCGATCTAGCACACAGGCAGCTTCCTGCAGGATCAGAGGTCCAGGCGAATTCCTGGCATGAGCTCCAGGGACTGGAACCTGAGGCGGGGCAAACACTTCCCCTTCGTAAGCTGTTTTCCTGTGTGAAGGGCAAGGTGGCACCCCCCCACCGCCACCTACGAATCCGCCTCGGTGGCCGCCACCTCCCAGGACTGCCCAGCTCTGCCTGCTGAGGAATCAGATGGCACCAGCAGACGGTCTCGCCATGCGACTGGAGCCTGCTTCGCTCCCATCATTTATTTTGGACAGGACACAAGATGGGATATCAAAGGAATCAGCTGCTGGTCAGAGGAAACGGCTAAGGGGCCAGAACGCCTCCTGGGGCTTCCAGGAGCAGAGGAAACAGCCCACGTGGATGGGAACTTGGCTCCCCCATTAATCCAACTTTATTAATTGAGACTTCATTCAAAGAGATACGAGGCAAACTAGTTTCTTGGTATAAAGCTTTTTACTAAAAAAAAAAACTTGGTTACATATACTTTTTTTTAACTGAAGGTATTTATAGAATTAAAGTTAAGATTGGACAGTTTCGGGCAACAGTTGAGGCCACTGAAAGGAAAAGATAAGGACTCCTGGCTCCCCACATTCGAATGAGCCCACGGATGACCGTAAACGCATCTACTCAGGGTTTTACTTTTCCATGATGCTCTGGTGAATAATTGAGCTTTTCAGACCTCTCTGGAGCAGATGCTGGTGTGAATAAAGGCTGCCTTCGCTCAAGACAACATAAACACCCCCCAGTGCCCAGCCGACGGGCCCACAAGATGTCAGCTATTCTTCAGGCCACAGACACTATTGCAATTAGGACATGATTGTCCCCAATCTGCTTTGACAGCAAGAAAGCTTGAAGAGGAGGTTCCAGGGAGGGTGGCTCTTAGGCTCCACAGACGTGAGCGTTAGCCAGCTTCCATCCTGGGTGTGAGCGGCCAGGTCCCGACACTGACACTTTCCTTGGCAGGGAGGGCACAGTGGAAAGAACGACGACCTCAGTCAGGCTCAGGGGACCTAAGGTCAGGTCTCAGCTGCAGGCCCAAGTCCACCCTCAGTTTCCCCCTCTGTAAAATGGGCATCTCCAGGAGCCTGCTCTCCAAGTTTGGGTTTGATTTGGTTTTTATTAGACTCTAATTTTTAGAGCAGTTTGCGTTCACAGCAATATTGAACAGAAAGCACACAGAGTTCCCATTGACCCCCTGCCCCCACACATGCAGCCTCCCCATCCCCCACCGGAGTGGTACCTTTGTTGTAGTTGCTGAACCTGCACTGATGCGTCATTGTCACCCAAAGTCCATAGTTTACCTCAGGGCTCACTCTTGGTGGTGTACATTTTACAGGTTTGGACAAATGGATAATGACATGTATCCATCATCGTAGTATCACACAGAATAGTTTCACTGCCCGAAAAATCCTCTGTGCTCCACCTATGCACCCCGCAGCCCAGCCCCTGGCAACCCCTGATCTTTTCACTGTCTCCATAGTGTTGCCTTTTCCAGAATGTCATAGAGGTGGAACCTTCCAGAATGTAGTTTCAGATCGGTTTCTTTCACTTAGCAATAGGCATTGAAATTTCCTCCATGCCTTTTCATGGCTTGATCGCTCAGTTCTTTTTAGCACTGGATAATATCCCATTGTCCGGATGTCCACAGTTTATTTATCCATTCTCCTACTGAAGGACATCTTGCTTGCTTCCAGTTTTGGCCATTATGAAGAAAGCTGCTGTAAACAGCTGTGTGCAGGTTTTTGTGTCGAGATAAGTTTTTAACTCTCCAAGTTTTAAAACCAAACCAGCTATGGCTCAGATGAACAGCATCCTTTCAACAGCTTGCCGTGTACGGTAAGCCTGGAGGAATCAACTCTGGCATGTAAGTCGTATTGGTCGCTAGAACCTGAAAACACGTAGCTGAGAATATCAGGGCAACGGCTGAAGTGGAGACCAGAGGGGCTGGATTGTCTTTCTACCTATGGGAAACAGCAAGCTTTCGTTCAATCAGTTTTTCATAGCAAAATCAAAAGGTTATCGAGGAACCCCCCAACATCAATTACCATTGTTAGGATGACTAACAATAGAATTGCCCTCCGCTTCCACCTGTCTAGGATTCAAAAGTGCCTTTCAAATGCCAGTCCATCCATCATCGCAGTAACCCTGGAAGCGTTCCATTAGGCAAAATCTGTATTATTTTCACCACTACAAAATATGGAGTGCCCTTCTCTTGGTGGAAAAAATAACTGAGCTATGGAGTGAAAAGAATGATGGGGAGAAAATGCTGGGGCGGTGTGAGCTCACGCGGAGTGTGGAGAAGTCCCAGGCGCTGAGCGCTGCTCCCAGGCCTCAGCTGGGGCGGGAAGTGCTGCTTTTGAAAGGGTCGGGGCCGGGAAACACCTTCTGGCGACCTGAGTACCACGGAGCCCCGGGAAACTCTTAGGTTCACTGAGTTTGAGTCTCCTGAAATAATATTATTTATTATTCTTGGCTGAACGGCTCACTTACTGGGCCGCTTGAGGGAGTCATGTAATCTCTCCACTTTTCTCACTTGTAAAAGGGTTCATTGTATTTGCCCACCTTGTGGACGTGTGGGGTCGCTACAACAATTGATGGTGGAAGGGAAAGGCCCTTTAATCATTTGGTGGGCTGCCTCAGAAACCCTAACTGCATGCAGTGGACAGCTAAATGCCTTATGTGCATGCTTACGGTCCTGGCCAGCCATCACCAACTGATGATCGACTTCACAATCAGCACACTAGTGCCCAGGCTGGGGGCACCTGGGGCAGTGCAAGTCTGGGGTAAATGCATGGGCTTATGAGTCAAAAAGACCTGGGCTCAAATCCCAGCTCTGCCCCTTGCTGGCTGTGTGACCTTGGGTAGGTAGCCTAACCTCTCTGAGCCTCCATTTCCCGCTCCATGAACTGGGAAAACCCGGTCTCTTGGGGTTGCTGTAAGGATTAAATGAAGCACATTGCATAAAGTAGATGCTTGACAAAGGGCAGCAGTTATGAAGGCCTGTCATTTTCCATCAGGTCTTATGAATTTTATGCAGTTCCAAAATGTGTGGCACTTGTATCACTCACGGGAAACCAGAAGAGTGTTTTCAGCGGTACACACAAATGCTTAGATATGTGGAATTAGGAACCAATAGAAGGGGCACATCAAACTTGTGACTTTATGGCTGCTATTGATTAGAATGGGGCTAAGTTTTTAGAAAATGAGTGAACTTAAAAATTATAGTAAGTAGGGGGCTGGCCCAGTGGCGCAGCAGTTAAGTTCACAAGTTCTACTTCAGCAGCCCGGGGTTTGGCAGTTCGGATCCCGGGTGTGGACATGGCACTGCTTGGCACGCCGTGCTGTGGTAGGTGTCCCACATATAAAGTAGAGGAAGATGGGCACAGATGTTAGCTCAGGGCCAGTCTTCCTCAGCAAAAAGAGGAGGATTGGTGGCGGATGTTAGCTCTGGGCTAATCTTCCTCAAAAAACAAAACAAAACAAAAATTATAGTAAGTAAATAATTGTACAGGTGGGCATAGAGAGGGGAGAATTTTTTAAGGTGGTGCCTGAAAGACTTAAACCACAAATGGCTGGCAGCATAGGAAGAAAAGGGCTGGGCTGGCAGCTGGACCTGATCTTAGGTTTACACCCGTCAGTCATGTGGCTGCCACCAGGCTCCTACATCCCTCTGAGCCTCAGTTTCCCCATGTGTGAAATGGGATAACAATACCTAGGAAGGCGACCATGAACTAAAAAAAATGAAAGCTCCTGGAAAACTGCAAAAGCACTATCCCACAGAAGAGGTTTGTTTGTTACCCCTAATGTGTGTTTGACGGGGAAATAATCTTCACTTAGCTGCCAGCTGATAAGACCATAACAAGGGTGAAGTTCAAAATCAAGGATGGTTCAACCCCCACCCTGCCGTTTGCCGTCCTGCAGCCTTCAGTGAGTTACTGAGAGTCTCTGGGCTTCAGTCTCTGCACCTGTATAAACGGGTTGATAATAACAATACTGTTTGCAGTTCAACTCAAAGGGCCGAAGAGGTCAACAATCCCCCCCAAAACAGACAAAGGCTGGGATGAAATAGTGTGGCAGAAGCTCTTCAGCACAGAAATATAATCTCAGTCTCACTCATAAGAGAAATGCTAATTAAAACCACACTAAGTATGATTTTTTTCTCATCAAATTTGCAAAGATCAGGAGCCGGCCCAGCGACACAGCGGTTAAGTTCATGTGCTCCACTTCAGAGGCCCAGGGTAAACAGGTTCGGATCCCAGGTGTAGACCTACGCTGTGGCAGGTGCCCCAGATATAGAGTAGAGGACGATGGGCACGGATGTTAGCTCAGGGACAATCTTCCTCAGCAAAAAGAGGAGGGTTGGAGGTGGATGTTAGCTCAGGGCTAATCTTCCCACCAAAAATCTGCAAAGATCAGTTTGATAAAGCTGTACAGGAAGGTAAGGGGAGTAAATATGCCTTTATATTGACGATGGGGAGGAAAATTGCTACAAACTCTCTGGAGGGCAATTTACAGTTTCTCCCGAGTATAAAAGTACATATCCTTTGAGGTAGGTCTGATGTGATCACGGGGGTCCTTGTAAGAGGGCGGCAGGAGATCAGAGAGGAGAAGGCACTGTGCTGACAGAGCAGAGATTAGAGTAATGTTCTTTGAAACGGAGGAAGGGACCATAAGCCAAGGAATACAGGTGGCCACCGGAAGCTGAAAAGGACGAGAACCCACCTTCTTCTAGAGCCTGCAGAAGGAGCCTGGCCTGCCAACACCTTGCTTTTAGCCCAGTGAGATTGATTTCGGACTTCTGGTCTCCAGAACCATGAGAGAACAAATCTGTGTCATCTTAAGGCTCTTAGTTTGTGTCTAAGTGGCCACGGGAAACTAACACACACCCTTCCACTCGGCAATTCTGCTGCTAGGACTTCATCCTGCAGACACACTTGAACGGGCACAAAATGATGATGTACGAGGTTCTTCCTTGACATCCGCAGCTTGGTTATCCTGTCGATGAGCAGGCTCAGGCTGTGACTCCATGTGTCTGTGGGGCTCACGTCAAACCAAGACCTGCCTCACCTTTCCTGTTCCCCCCGAACGAGCAGGATGGTACCTCTCCAGCGCGCCCTCCCTCTGCCGACCCCATATTCAGCATTTAAATTACAGGGAGGTCTCCATCACCGCAGATTTCCAGCTGACACCCCCAGAGTCCAGCGCTGAGGGACTCCCTACTTATCTAATCCTGAGAGGGCCACGGGTGAGCCCAGATGGGGCTCCTCTCCATCAACAAACACGGGACAGACACGGTTCTTTGTCTCCGGCGCTGAGCTAGTGTTTTTCCTGCCGTGTGAGAAATACGCCTGCGTGATGTATTAACGTCTCTCAAAAAGGGAGAAAGAGGAAGGTAAAATGAATGTATTTCCATGACTTCACGGGCGAGGCCCCATGCGGTCCTCAGCACTGCACAGGAGCTATTTTCAAACTAATGTGCATGAGATAAACCTACTCGATTGAAAAATCATCTGTTACGGGAGAGCGATGGGCAAGAAATCAGTGCTGGAGCTCTCGGCGTGCTTGATTGTGGTTATAAACATCCCCGGCTGCATCAGCAGAGATGCTGAGCGTCGACCGTAAACCTTTTGCAGGGGACTCAGGAGGCAGGGCTGAGAAGGCAGGCTCACAACCTGGGCCCATTTCGCTTGGAGTGCTCCCAGGCTGCTAAACGCACCCAGCGATCTGCCAGGAGCAGGGGCAAACAAGAGAAACCTTTCTCCATGCTGCCTCTCTGGCCCCTGCGAGAAAAGGGACGGGATAAGGAGGTGGGGATGGTGGAGCAGGAGCTGAATTCAACAAATGAAAGGGGCAGTAACTCTTGCCAGACCTGACGCTGTGCACCAGGCACACAGAAGTGTCTTCCTATGCTGAAGGAGCTTAGATGGACGTGGGGGTGCATCACGGACTTTAGAGCGAGAGACCTGCGTTCGAATCCTAGCTCTGTCACTTACACTCCTTTGTAGGGCTCTGTGCCAAACTGCGTGGCTTTGTAATCCTCAGTTTCCTCATCTATAAAATGGAGCTAATAATACCAATGTGTGGACTGCACGCTTTAGTGATAATGTATGGCAAGTGCCTGGCACAGAGTGGGCCCTGTGCAAATGGTAGCTGCTATTATTGCTGTAACAGTCTAGCGGAGAAAGATCCTTAAATGCAATGCGAAATCAAACAAGGAGGAAAATCACATCCAATCCCTGGGTTACATGGTTTGGACAGCGAGCGTCAGAAAATTCTCAGGAAGGAAAGTTTCCTGCTAAGACCTCTCACATTCCCTGGTCCATAAAAATCTCTCCCGTGCTTCCAAAGCCAGACAAGTGCTAGATTTCTTCAAGCCTGCCAGATGTGACAGCGATTTGCCCTTCCTTTGCAGCTCCATTGCAATATCCACTCATTTGATGTTTGTAGAAATGAACAGCATCATTCCTTCTCTGACACCCAGGTAACTCGAAAACAGCAGGTGTGTAATAAACGATCAGAGAGTTTGAGCAGAGAGTGAAGGATGCCCCGGGTAGAGAAGCCAAGGAGGTGCTGGTGGATGTGGTGTGTACGTCTGTCAGAGAGGCTGGGCCATTATACATACCTGCCTCCTCTTCAGACACCAGCCACAAGTGGGGTCCCCATGCCACCTGCCCATCTAACCAACTGGCTACAAAACCAAGGGGGTTCCTGTGACCCACTTAGGTTTGGTAATTCCCTAGGACAACTCACAGAACTCAGAAACACTATACTTACGATTATCGTTTTATTGTAAAGGACACACATCAGGACCAGCCAGAGGAAGAGACACACAGGGTGAGGTCTGGGAGGGTTCTGAACATGGAGCTTCTGTGCCCTCTCACCAGAGACTCTGGATGGGTCACCTCCCAGCATGTTGGTGTGTTCACCAACCAGGAAGCTCCACTGAGCCTCAGTGTGCAGGGTTTTTATTGGGATTTCATTACGTAAGCACGATTGATTGATCATTGGCCATGTCATTGAACTCAGTCTCCAGCCCCCATCCCCTCCCCAGAGGTCAGATTGGCTCCAAGTTCCAAAGCTCTCATAGTGTCTCTGGTCTTCCTGATAGACTGGCCCCATCCTAGTCAGATCCTCTCTTAGCATAAACTCAGGTGTGATCCAAGAGGCCCATAAATTAACGAAGACACTCCTATTACACGTGAAATTCCAAGGATTTAGGGTCTCATTTCCAGGAACCAGAGGTAAAGGCCAAATTCTTTATTATGCAACAGATGTAAAGTAGGGGAGGTCAAGAATGTGCTGGAACACCATAAAGATGGACTGAAACCTGTGACCATTCTTGTTGCCTCTGGTATTTGTGTCCTGAAGAAGCTGGACCCTTCGTCACGGAGCTGAACACACACACCTGGCCCAGGAGCTGGTGTCGTTGAAGGAGGATCCAGGAGAAGGTGGGACAGCTGCAGGCCTGGCCCCGGCCCCAAGCCAACAAGGTGAGCCAGCAAATAAGCAACACTAAGTGTGAGCTGCCAACGGCTGCTAATTCACTCCCACCCTCCACATCTCCCACAGGGATCTCTCTTTGGCACCCTCATCAGACGCATACGAGGGAGGGAATTCTGGGAAATGCAGGTGACCCCATCCAAGGTGACACATGACAAAGCCACCGTGTACATGGGCATAGTAGAAGCCCAGACCAAAGCAAGGCCGACCCTAACGATAGTGGAGAAGGAGAGAATTAAGCAGCAGTAGGAAACATGCTTCCAGAACAACCGTACAGCCCATCGCTCTGGGATAACACTGACCACTCCTTTGGTCTTTTTAGAGAACATAGACACCCTGGGAGGAGAAGGCATCAAGACACAGACCACAGGGTCTTGGGGGTTTCCAGCCCTTTCTCTGCTTCTAACTTGTTTTCTCTTCCTTGACTGACTCAAACTCTCAATGCAGCAAAGCAGACTGGCTGCCTATGGTTGGCAGAATCCAGTTGTTTTTTGGACTGTGTTTCTATAGGAGCCAAAGGCAGACCCAGAAGCCGTCCAGTTGATGGCTTTGCACCTCCCTCACTGAACCCACCTACCGTGCCCATGAAGGGCTTCGTGGTACCACGGGCTGGAGGCAGCCCAGGAGCCTTGCTTCCTGCAGGCAGCCAGGAATGATGGGGCCTCTCCTGCCACCTCCTTCAGCCTGCCCCTCAGCATCTCACAGCCTGTTATCACTTCTGTCAGAGAGGAGTTGAAACTCAAAGTAGCCCACTGAACCACCTGGAAGCCCATTTAGAGAAAAGGATGGAAGGGAGCTGGGAGATTGGAGTTAAAATGATGACTCGCGTTATCAGTTCCTTTCAGTTATTCATTCACAACATATATGGGGATTAATAAAATACGCAAGGGAAGTAGATGCAGAAGAATATTCTGGATAACTGGTAAGCTACTAAGGAGCAGGTCGTTAGATCCTATATGTCCTCAGTTTCCCAGGAATTGTTTAATTTCAAAACTTCATCCCATCACTGGGTGAAATATCTTTATTTTTGCTTAGAGAAACATGGTCGAAATACCCTACAGACCAGAAGCCAGCACCTCAGCAGTCATCTTGATTCTTCTCTCCCTCTCCCCCGACATCCCAGCCATTAACAAGGCCTACAGGTGCCACCTCTGTATCGCATCTCAAGCCCGCTTGCGGCTCCTTCTCCGCGTCCACAGCACCACGTTGGTCCAAACTCCATCCGCTCCTCCTGCATCATTGTGATGGCTTCCCAATGGCTCCAGGTAGCCTTCCTCTGGTGACATGTTCTTGGATTATGACATATTCTTGGCTGCCTTCTTGGAATAAGGAATTCCTGTCATGGGAGTCCCACCTCGATGTTTTAGAAATCGGAATGCAAACTCCCAGGCCCCTCTGTGGACATGTGACCCAGAACGCACGCACTGGCCACCCCCCATGTAGCGAGCCTCCAGGTCTCTGAGAGGTGACATTGGCGCTGGGGCAGCAGCATCGTGGCAGGCTGCACTGCTGGCCTCTGGTGCTCAGCAGCAGCACTGGCCCTGGGGGTTTAAGCATCGGGCCCCTTGGCAGGCGCCGTTCTGAAGACTGCCCTTGGAAGCTTCATTTCAAATCTGGTTCTCTTCAGTCCTCCTAGTAACTTTGGAGTGACCTCATATCATTTGATAAATAAATCTCTTTTCAGCTTAAAGCAGCCAGAGTGGATGCTGTTGTTTTCCCTCAGAACTGACTCTTCAGTCTGTTCTCCAGTCAGCAGTCAAAATCAGCTATTAAAAACTGAAATCGAGTCGCACCGCTCGCCTCCTGGGAAGGCCGCCTACCACAGGGATCTTGCTGGACTCTCCCCCCTCCTCCCATCTCACGCTGCCTCTCGCTCTCTCCGCTCCAGTCCCGCTCGCTCTCACACAGCAGGTTCTTCCCCAGCGCCACACTCTGCACCAGCCCTTCCCTCCGCCTGGCGGGTTTTCCCATCAGCCCTTCCCGTACTTGACCCCTGGATGGCACCTTCAATGCCACCTCTTCAAAAAGGCATGCTTGGACCACCCGGGAGCCAAAGAGCATGCCTCCCTCATTACGCTCCATCTTCCCACACTTTATTTCCTTCAGACGATGCACCCACGCTGCTTGTTTACTTGTTTATTGCTGTATTGTGTTATTGTTTCCTGTATTACTTGTCGTCTTGTTTAGTGACCATCTCCTGCACTAGAGTATAGACTCTCTGAGGGCAGAGATGGTGTTTTCTCATAAACACAGGGTCCCCAGACCTAATACAACCCCTGCTCCATTGTAAGAAGTCCACCGATCTTAGTTGAATGAATGAATTACCATGACTGTTAGCATTTATCCGGCATCTATGTGCTAGGACTATTTTAAGCACCTCACAACACCCCTATGAGGTGGGTACTAGTATCCTTCCTGTTTTACAGATGAGAAAAATTGAGCACAGAAAGGTTAAGTAATTTGCCCAAAGGCACACAGCTAGTAAATGAGAGAGTGGAGTTTGTACCTAGACAGTCTAACTTGAGAATCGATGGTTTTCAACTAGAGCTGCCCCAAAGGAAGGAAGGAAGCAAGGGAGGGAGGGAGGAAATAAAATAGTGAGTGAAAAGTACTATATAAGTCCAGTATTTCTAGAAGCAGGGCCATTTCTAGAGATCCCTTCGGTCCTAGGACTCCATGACTTAATTGCGTAGACGCCGACTGGGGCTGCTGCACACAGGAGCGTGTGCACTCCGGAGCTCTTGGATATTTACAATCCCCCTGCCAGATACGGGTAAATATTATTGCAGCCACATCTCACAAGGGAATTGGTGTTTCAAACGCAGAGTCACCGATCTCTTACTGTGTGCTGAACCACAAGACCTCCTGCGAAACTCAGAGATCCCCAGGGGGAGAAAAGTTCGAGCTTACCCACGTAAACCCTGCAGGAGCAACTGGGCTGGTCAATATGTCTACACTGGGGCCAGGGAGCCCTCCGAGACATCTCGTGCCATGTCCTGAGCACAGTCAAATTCAGCCTTCCGCCACTGACCCTCTCAGCCACCCCCCAAACCTTTTATGGACTGAATTCTGAACGAGCCAAAGTGCAACAGTAGAAAACAGCAACATGTCATCAGATTGTGTTATGAAGAGTAGAATCTCCATGCCTGGGTCTCTTCTGAGTATCTAGAATGATCACGATGGAGAGAGGGTGGAGACCACAATTATACTCTGCCCAGGCACCTACAGAGAGAATGGATGAGAGATGACGTCGACTAGAAGATTTCTGACTTGATGGTTTTAAAGATGAATAAAGGGGTGTGCGTAAAAATATTGAGTGTTTTCCCTGAGAGCTGAGATTCTGAGTGACCTCTGTTTTGCTCCTTATATTTATATTCTCTGTCTATTTACATTCTCTTTATATTCTTCTTCATTTTCTGAGTTTGTTGGTATTCTTTGTTGGTGAGCATGTTCTAATTGTTTTTATAGTCAGAAAAAATAATAACAAACTTGATTTTTGAACAAGTAACCCAAGGCGGGGGGGGGGGGGGGGGGGGGGGAGAGCTAATTCTGGACATCTAGCCATGTGGCAATCTTGCCATTCAGTGAGCTCTATAGAGCCCTGAGGCGAAAAGGCAGGGTGGGGGGATGCAGAGCATTGCCAAAGAGAGTGGAGGGGAGACTGAGGCACATGCCTGGAGATCAAAGGACCCAGGGAACGGAAGGAATTAATCTGGAGGGTTTAGGGCCAAAGTAGGGCACGAGGCTCACCCATTTTTAGCAGCGACAATCCCGTGTCCCGGGACACCCTCAGTCCCAGGCACACGAGGACAGTCAGTCACCCCACCAGGGAGCGGGGGTGGTGATGTCAAGAGATAGCAAAGTTAGAAGCAGCTGTTATGCCCTGTGACTTTGATCTGTCACCTTCGCGAACATTCAGAATCCTTTAATAAAATGGCTCCTCCGAGAGGCCTGGTCTTTCTCATTCCCGAGAGGCCCCGTTCATTTCCTGAGAGATGACTTTATTCTCCATTTGTTTTCACAGTGGTCTCTTTAAAGTCTCAGCTGTTCCAGGGAGAGTAAATAGGTTTTAAAATTAATTATCAATTAAAGGGAGGTTAATTGGCACCAGGCTAGCCATCTATTTCGTCTGTAACTGAGTCCACCCCACCCTCTCTCCAGAACCCAAAGACCCACGCCAGGGCCAGTAAACTCCCACAGTGGAAGCTGCTCATGCGTGACCCAGGGACTAACAAAAATAATTCTCAGTATTTACGCTGTATCTTTCCCCTGTTGGAAGGTGAATTCTGCGGTTATTTTGATTTTCCAGTTCATCAGTATGGGAGCCAGCCTTCCAGGTGGGCTTACCAAATTAAAAAAAAAGCGGCTTGCAAATATTTTATTGGCATAAAGATTTTTCACCAGTCCCCATGCACTTAGGGAAATTGCCATGACAGAGTAAATGAGAGAAGCAAGCCGGTAAAGGAATAGCCCATTTGTCACGGGCGTGTATTTCCCCCCTGAAATTAACATCTCGCACACCTCCTCCTGTCCTGATTTCCTTTAAGCTTGGTCTGATTTCTTCTAAGCTCTTGAAATGTGTTCCTGTGCCTTCCTGGCTCCTATTGGAAGGCACAGGATCCCTTCAGGTGGGGAGAAGGCTGTGGTTTGGGTTAATATGATCCTTTGCTGAATTCCACGGCTTCATCTGACCTCATCATTAATGAATATTTATAGAAAGCCAATAGGGAGCACTTGCAAACTGAGTTCAGACCAGACAGGTGAGCATTTGCAACAAGACGATTACGTCATCTGGGGTTATGATGGGCATGCACAGGAAAACATGCCAGATTACAACCAGGACCCAAGAGAACGGGGGCCAGCTCTTCTCTGCATTCTGTCGCTGACCCGGAGCGCCTTAAAAATGCAGAAAACAGGACTTGCAAAAGCTGCGCGTCATTTGGGTGTTCCGGGAATATCAACTGATGACTTGAAACAGGGCAAATCTCTTGGGAGTCGGTGTAGTGCGAGATTTGTTAGCGTTTGGCGAAAATGCACTTGGGCACTGCCCTATAAACACAGCCATGCTCCCCGCCACCCTCTTACCTCCCACCCTTCTGGGTTAGGCTCAGAAGGGTCAGACACACTCACCAGTGCTGCTGGGTGACACGGGGGCTGTCACCGGCCACATAGGCCAAGCATGTTCAACTTCTCGAAGCACCTGAGTGCCTCTCAGCCACCATGTCAGGCACAGGGGGCTGGGATTAGCCCCACTAAGCAGAGGACAATGCTGAGACAGAGGGGAGAGGGACTAAGGGATTGGGGACGGGGACCAGGCACACTGGAGAGGTGGGAGGAAAAGCCAAGGTCATTTCCTGACCCCCGGCTGCAGTTCTGTCTGTGGCTCCCGACGGGGGGCATCCACTCTTGTTACTTTCTCTCCCTCCTCCCTTCTGCGTGTCAAGGTCCATTTCTTTTCCTTCCTCTTTTCTTCCTTGTGTCTCTCAAACTGGGATTTCTCAACCACAGCACTACTGATATTTGGGTATTCTTTGTCGTAGGGGGCTGTGCTGTGCAATCTAGGGTGGCCTCTACCCACTAGATGCTAGTGGCAGCCCCCAACTAAGCTGTAACAAGCAAACATGTCTCCAGACGCTGCCACGTGCTCCCTGGGGGGCAGAAGTTCCCTTGTTGGGAACCACTATCTTAGACTGAAGGCTGTTAGTGCAGCATGCTGGGGACACTGAAGCCTAAATCCTGCTCCTCATCCTTGACGCCCCTCATCCTTGACGCCCCTCATCCTTGACGCTCCTCATCCCTTGACGCTCCTCATCCCTTGACGCTCCTCATTCTTGATGCTCCTCATCCCTTGACGCTCCTCATCCCTTGACGCTCCTCATCCCTTGACGCTCCTAATCCCTTGACGCTCCTCATCCCTTGATGCTCCTAATCCCTTGACGCTCCTCATCCTTGCTGCTCCTCATCCTTGCTGCTCCTCATCCTTGATGCTCCTCATCCCTTGATGCTCCTCAAGCCCCGAAGGCTACACATCTGGCTGTCATTTCTAGATCCCACACCATCCTCCAAAGTCTCTCCAGGATGTACCACCTCGTTTCTCCAGTTTCCTCTTCTCCTCAGATGACACTGGTTTATAACTTTCTCCATAAACACGGTGACCATAAAATTTCTCATCCAAACCCAGATCCTTCCGAGAGTGGAAAGGTGCACCATTACTAATTTCACTGGGACAATAGGTGTAAACCGAGACTGTCCTGGGCAAACGGGGACAATGGTCACCATAACACAAGCCTCTTCTTTAAGGGAAGGATGCACTGGTTGTGTGGTTAACGTCTGACAGAGGGACTTCCCAATGTCATGCGCACCTTTCCAAGTCTCCAGCTTTGCACACCTGGGTTGTGTTCTCCTGATTATTCTTCAGAGGAACCGCCCCCTGAGGGAGGTACAGGAAACAGACGAGGACTAGAATTTTAATAAAGGAGCTAGGCTAACCCATGTCCATAGCAGCCCTGTTCACAATTGCCCAAAGGTGGAAGCACCCCAGTGTCCATCCACAGGCGAAGGGATAAACAAAATGTGGTCTCTCCATCCAATGGAATATTCTCCAGTCATTAAAAAGGAGAGGAATTCTGACACATGTTGTAACATGGTTGAACCTTGAGGATATTATGCTAAGTGAAACAAGCCCGTCACAAAAGGACGAACACTACACGATTCCACTTACATGAGGCTCTCAGAGCAGTTAAATTCCTAGTGATGGAAAGTAGAATGGTGGCTAGCAGGGGCTGGGGGAGGGGGAACAGGGAGTCAGAGTTTCGTGGGTATGGGGTTTCAGCTTTGCAAAATGAAAAGAGATCTGTGGAGGGCTGCTGGTGATGGTTGTACAACAATGAGAAGGTACTTAGTGTCATTAAACCATACACTGAAAAGTGGTCAAGATGGTAAATTTTATGTATGTATATTTACCACAACTAAAAATAACACTATAAAGTGATTTAAAGAAAAAAGGAACTAGAGCTGTGTTCAACAGGGAAATGCCATGGATGTGGCAAAAGCGCCGGGTTGGGTATCTGGATCCTTGTCTGTGTTATCGTTTTTATTCCCGTCCAGCACAGAGGGAGGAGAGCGCATGGACATAGCTTCGCTTATCCTAAGAGAGAAGTTCTGCTGCCCTAGGCTTGAGGAGCCCCACTTATTAGCAAGAGCCTTGGAGAGCGCTCCCTATTTCTCAATCCTCCTGCTCTCACCCCGGCCCCGGCCCCCATTTTTCTAAACCCCTCGTTGTCATAACCCAAGCAGCTAATAGAAATAGCAATGTCCTGGGGCTGGCCCCGTGGCCGAGTGGTTAAGTTCGCGCGCTCTGCTGCAGGTGGCCCAATGTTTCGTTGGTTCGAATCCTGGGCGCGGACACGGCATGGCTCATCAAACCACGCTGAGGCAGCGTCCACATGCCACAACTAGAAGGACCCACAACAAAGAATATACAACTATGTACCTGGGGGGCTTTGGGGAGAAAAAGGAAAAAAATAAAATCTTCAAAAAAAAAAAAAAAAAGAAATAGCAACGTCCTCCTTGCGTGTCTCTGTGTAGCGTCCCTGCAGTCTCTTGCTTGCAACGATTTTCTTGAGACACTATTTTTAATTCCCCCATTAGCAGAAAGAGAGACCACAGCTTCCACCACCGGCAACCTCCCACTCCGCCCAGCCCAGCCCATTGACTCCTCCAAATGAGAAGAACCAGACCCATGTGTTCGGATCTGCCACTGCGAGTCGTCAGCAGAGGCTCAGCTGTCACCTTCTCAATGGGCTCCATGCAAACCGCCCGCCCCAGCCTGTGCAGGTCAGTGGCCAGACCAGTTCCCCCAGGGCTTTGAGAGGAATTCGCCATAAATGGAGTTAATCTGCACGATCCAGAAGATGAACACCAAAGGGCTCATAGAAGCAGCAGGGTGCGGCACTGGGAAACCTTGTGCTCCAGGATGCTCGCAAGGAAGGGGCCCCGGTCAGTGATTGGAAGTGGCTCTGAAGTGGCCATGAGGCGCAGAGTGCAATGGGTCATGAAGTGTATACACAACGGGTACAGGCTCAGTTAACAGGGTGGAAAGATGGCGGGTTTTCCAGATTTCTTAAGTGCTCTCTACTTACCCTCCAGAAGGAGGAATGAGTGAACTGGACGGCTGATGATTCTGAACGAGGCATCTATTGGGCGGGGGGAGGGGGCGGGGTGCATGTGCTGGTGCGTATGGAAGGGTCTAGAGTCATCTTAAGATTTCGGGCTGGAGCGAGACGGCCCGCTGCTCTCTCTGCTGAGCCCTGAGTCTGTCTCCAACAGCTGGTCAGAGCTGGTGAGTCTGGGGAACAAATATTGGCATAGCTTTTATTTTGAGCAAAGTCAGGCTATTTCATCTTCCCCCAGGCTCCTTGGGAAAATATTTTCCAGGAGCCGAACTATTTCCAGACACAAAACAAAACCTGTTCATCTCGCTGGGAGTTAAATATGGAGGGAGTTTAGCACGTTCCCGTAAATATTCATTAATTTAACAAAATGATCTGACCGCGGACGAGGCACTGTGCTAGATAGCTCTGTGGATATCAAGATAAGAGCGTTTTAAAATAACACACTTTTAGATAAAAAATACCTTGTATTTAAACACCACTGTATCTTCCCCGATTTAAGACAGAGTATAGCTAACGGCCCGGGGCGGCAAGCGGGAATAGGACTTTCTTTCCCTGGATGTCAGGAACGGCCTTTCTGTTGGATGTCACTTCTGCTCACTATGTTTCTTGGAGCGGAGGTAAACATGAAGGCCGACGGAGTTTTACAAATATTTGTTCTTTGGTTAATATTAATGTATGTTCGTGTTTACTCGAATTTTCAAGTCGACTCTGAATTGGTACTCGTGGCTGCAAATGAACGAGCAGCCAAACTGGGAAGAGAATGAGAAGTAGGTGCGAGGTTCCCCGTAACTATTGTCAGAGCCCTGAAATGCTGTCCTGGGGTTTCTTTTTGCCGTTTTTCATCTTGACCTCCATTTATAAGCCCCGATATTAAGGATGGAGAGAAGCTGGCCTTTACTAAGCTCTCTTATGTAAGTGCTTGCGATTCAGGCCTCGTTTCATGACCTGCCTTAGCCCTGGAGCCGCCTTCGAGAGAGGGAATTCTCGTCCCCATTTTACAGGCTGGGGAAACGGGCTCAGAAAGGAAGTCACGCGCCACAGTCAAATGATTTGAGCCCCAGTCTGTCTGGCTCCGAAGCTTTCCATAACTGTGCAAATAAACGAAAAGACACTCTTCCCTTCATGAAGCACGGAAATGGGGAAAATAAATGAAATCAGAGTGAGTTTTCCCCAGTGCCTTATAAAAGTTTCTTTTTCAGATCGTTAATCACTTGATAGAGAATAGGGAAGGGACAGGGAAACTGAGGGCTCAAGTACCCAAAGCCACTGCGGGTGAAGATGAAGCGTCACTTAAATCATAATGCTGACCAGTGAGAAAATACAGCTCCATTTGAAACGTTTGATCAACGCCCAACTTTTAGTAAACTCACTTGTAGCATAAGTTAAAACAGACCAACAAGGGCAGAGAAGCAGGGGGTGTGTTGGGAAGAGGAGGGCCTTTGGAGTCAGACGATCAGAGATCCGAATGCCTTCTGCTACTTATAAGCTGTGTGACCTTAGGCAAACTGCTTAACCTCTCTGAGTTTCAGTGTCCTCATTTATGAATTGAAGGGAATAACACTCACTTCAGCAGGATTACTGTGAACTTCAAAGAGGATAAAATACACAAAACATCTATCCCATTGGGGATAATCAATAAATAGCCATTTAATTCTCTTCTTTTTCACTAGATATAAAATTGTTAGGAAAGTGTCTGAGGCTACTTCCAAGGCTAGATTGAGAGTGGTATAATAGACTACGAAGGGATCAGGAAACAGTCCCGCTGGGAAATTTATTTGAGGCAGAAAAAGTGGCTATCTATCTTTATGACCCAAATACATGCATCTATGACCCATCCATATGTACTTGTGACCGAATGTGGAGAAGAGTCCATGTCTGGATTGGTGCCACAAATATGCCAATAGGCATATGTTTACCTTCTCAAGTTAGAGAATTATTCAACACAGTCCTTCCACCCTGTGTTCCTTAGAGCTCTAATCTCATAAATATTTCCTACATGGAAAACCAAATGAGCGTTCAACTTCTATGCCTGGAAATCACAACACGCTCTGGCTCTCCCTAGGAAATTTATAATACACTTTAATGGCAAACCTATTTAATCCTTTTCCACTTAACACTTATTATTCATCTGATAAAACTAATGTCCCACTAACACACACTGGAAAATGCTGTTTTTAGACCACTCAAAACTCACTGCATGTCAAGAGTATTAAAAGAGGGAAATATAGATTTCTAGTCACTTCTGGTTTGACCTCCACCATGGGAACTAGTTCCCACTGGTTTTCTCCTTCAGAATCATTTCAGCTCTCATATGTGTTCACTCTTGAGTCTATCCTACTTAATATAACAAGGGGCAGTTTATTCCCGTTTCAGAACGCGAGAGCCAGACTGTTATACAGGGGAGGGAAATGACACCGCCAAGAAGAAGGAGCGCTTCCTAAATCCTACATCCACCCTAAGGAATAAACCTAAAGACTGTGCTTGCATCAACGTGGCCAGATGCTAATTTTCTGTGCTTAAAATTCCTTAAAAGTTCAACCGTCCATATTTGGCAGATCAAAGTGGGTTTTACTGGTCATCTCAGAAGGGTATTCCTTCCAAAAGAGCCACAAAATCAAACGAGGACAGAAAAGTACAATTTATCACGTTGTCAGGGTTCAGCAAGGTCCCGGTCCACGTGCTAAAAGCCCTGAAGCCGAGAGGAGCCATCAATTCAACGTTCAACGACAAGCGTCAGTATGACAATATCAACGAATTCGCAGAATATCGTTCATACTTTAAACAGTTGTTGGCCAGTGTCGGCCCGGAAGCTGAAACTTCTCGCAAGGCTGGTGTATTAACACATTTTGAAGCCACGGTCAGCAAAAGACTCATTTTAGCATTTGTGTCAAAAGCCTCGTGGGCAGCAGAGTTCTGCGATGGGCCCCCCAAGACTCCCAGCTACTGCTGTGCATACGCCTTTTCCCAGTTATTCAATCAAATAGTAATCGAGGTACTGCTGAGAAGGGATTCTGCAGAAGTGATGAAGGTCCCAAATCAGTTGACCTTAAGAAACAGAGATTTATCTGGGTGGGCCAAACCTAATCACGTGAGCCCTGTAAAGCTCGATCTAAACGTCAGAGACAGAGAAGTCAGAGATTTGGAGGATGAGGCTTTGATATGCCATTGCTGGCTTGCAGAATGGAGGGGGCCATGTGGCAGGGGAGGTGAGCAGCTTCTAGGAGCTGAGACTGGCTCCCAGCTGACTGTCAGCAAGGCAGCAAGGACTACAGTTCTGTAGCCTCTGAAGAAACTGAATTCCACCACCCACAAGAATGATCTTGGAAACAGAATCTCCCCCAGGGCCTGCAGGCAGGAACTCAGCCCAGACGACGCCCTGATTTCAGCCTGGTGATACACTGAGCAGAGAACCCAGTTCCGTCATGCTGGACCTCCAGCCTACAGAACTGTGAGCTAACACGTGGGTGTTGTTTTAAGCCCCTAAGCTTGGGGTATCTTGTTACAGAGCAATAGAAAACCAATACAAGACCCAACCAACAACTCGAGGGTAGTCTGGAGAGCACACGAGACAATCCTTAAGGGCAGAATGCAACTGCTTTTATCTTTCCCTATTGCTTTTCTAGGTTCACCCTCTCTGCTGGCAGTTGGCCATCAGAATTAAAATAAAAAACAGAAATGGCGGAAATGCAAGTCAAAACCACAATGAGATATCACTTCCCACCCCTTAGGAAGACTATGAGAAAAAGAACAATAACAAGTGTTGGTGAGGATGTGGGGAAATGGAAACCCTCGTATGTTGCTGGTGGAATATAAACTGGCGCAGTCACTTTGGAACACAGTCTGGCAGGTCCTCCAAGGGTTAGACATAGAGTTCTCTCTTACCCAGCAATTCCCCTCCTAGGTATACAGCCGAGAGAGTTAGAAACATAGGGCCACACAAAACTTGTACAAGAATGTTCACAGCAGCATTATTCGTAATAGCCAAAAAGTAGAAACAACCCAAATATCCATCAATGGATGAATGGGTAAATAAAATGTGACGTATCATTACAATGGAATAGCATTCACCATAAAAAGGTATGAACTGACACATGCTACAATGTGGATGAACCATGAAAACACGCTAAGTGAAAGAAAGCCACAGAAGGCCACGTATTGTATGAATCCTTTTATATGAAATGTCCTGAAATAAGTAAATCCATTGAGACAGAAAGTAGATTAGTGATTATCTGTGGATGGGGCAGGGGGAAATAGAGACTAATTGCCAATGGGTATGGGGTTCCTTTTTGGGGTGATGGAAATGTTCTGGAATTAGATAGTGGTAATAAACTGAAATGTACGCTTTATCCTTTTTTTTTTTTTTTTTTTTGGTGAGGCAGATTGGCCCTGAGCTAACATTTGTTGCTAATCCTCCTCTTTTTGTTTGAGGAAGATTGCCACTGAGCTAACATCTGTGCCAGTTCTCCTCTATTTTATGTGGGATGCCACCACAGTATGGCTTGACAAGCAGCACTGGGTCTGCGGCCAGGATCCAAACCTGTGAACCCCAGGCCACTGAAGCAGAGGGCACGAACTTAACCACTTGGCCACCGGTCTGGCCCCTGAAATGTACACTTTAAAAGAGTGAATTTTACGTAATGTGAATTATATTTCAATAAAAATTTAAAAATAAAACCAGAAGTGACAAACAGCTCATAAGTGAAGTTTTTTTCAAATACACCCATTCTCTGTGTTTTATTCCACCCCCAGTTCCAGCTTTTTATTGTGAAAAGTTTCAAATATGGTAAAGTTGAAAGAATGAGTTCCTGAACATCCACCCACATTCAACTATTGCTAACATTTTATTACACTTCTTTTAATGCCCCTCACTCCCTTCCCATGCATGTACACACATGGTTTGGGGTTTTTTTCCTCAACTGGACCATATGTGCTCATCTTGCCCACACCACATGTGTAAGTTTCTTGAGGGTCAATAACTTCTTTTGCATTTCCCAAGCCATTGAACAATAAACACGGTGGACGGATATACTGTAACCCCTCGCTCATCTCCAGAAATGCTACTCTCAAGAGAAATAGTCTTCCAACACCTTGTAAGCAACAGAACTCTCCCTCTGATTGGCATCGTGTCCTGATGAGCTGTGGTTACCCAGAAAACTACCACTTGTGAGGATGAAATGTTGATGCCTGGCGCACAGTGAGTGATCAGTGACTGGTAACATTGGGTCACAAAGAAACCAGGTTTTACTACAATAGTAAACAAGTAGCTTAAGCTTGGGTCTCAACAGCAGATCAAAAAGTCTTCTGAATTCAGTAAGTTGATTAATGCAGTAAAATTTATGTCCCAGGCTTATCATCTGATGCAGAGGCAATAGATGGGGTTCCTTGACGGGCAGGGGCTGCCTGGAGGGCCGGGTTGCTGTGATTGATTAGTGATGTCTGCCAGGGCACTGGATGTGGTCTCTTCTGAGCGGACGTGTCTTCCACATCTGATCGAGATTCATGAATCCAGCATGACTGCAGAGTAGGGGCCTCTCCCATCAAAAAACAATTTGATAAAGACGTCTAGGTTCTTACCAAATACTCCTCGTTGTGCCTGACTTCCTCTTCCTGGTGTCATTTTACCGCTGACCTATGCAACCTCCCACCCACTGTTCTCTCCCACCATCCTGTCTCTATTACCAGATGACAGGAACCGCAGAAAGTTAACAGACTAAAACAGCACACGGTGTGACCGCCATCAAATTCTAATGTACCAGTTACGAAGGCTTAGAAGCACGAAGACAGGAATAAGCATCATAAAGAGTAAAACTTCCCTCTGCTTCCTCTCTCAACTTGGAATAATTCAGCATTTCTTGCCATCCTTCCTTAGAAAGTGGCTTCCAGGTACAACTCCTCAAACGGGAGATTTTTTTAAATGTATCTACACCGTAACTTTATTCACTATTTTAAGGGAAGACTCAGCATTTGAAGCCAGGGCGATGATTTCTATAAATATTTTGGCATTTCATTCCTGATGCTCAGCCAACTCTTCTCTTTTCTCTTAGATGCAGACTTTCTTACAAACCCGCTCTAGATAATAATAACCCGTTGCATCTATATAACATAATATTTTTCAAAGAATTTTCAGAAAAATTGTCTAAAGTCATCTGACCTAAATCAGGAAGAGTATATTATGGTGCTCATTTTACAGATGAAAACGCAGATACTGAAGTAGCTGAGAGACTAGCGAACTAGTGACGTCACAGAGGATGGGATGGGCCGGCCAGTATTTCTCCCGTGAACATTGTTTGGGGGCAGCGGGGAGAGCCTGGCCCACTTATCAGCTGCATGAGAAATACAGGCAAGATAGCTAACCAGTCTGAGCTTCAATTTTCTCATCTATAAAATCGCAAAAGTAATAGCTACCTTTCAGGCTTGATACGAGAGGTAAAGGTGTGTAGAGGTACACTGAAAAACGGCCCTCCAAAGAGAGATATTTACTCCCTAATTCCCAGGACCTGTGCATATCACCTTCCATGGCAAGAAGTGACTCAGTTAAGGATCTTGAGATGGGAAGATCATCCTGGATTGTCCGGGCAGGCCCTAAATACAACCATGTGTATCTACAACAGGGGGCAGAGGGACACTCGATATGGAGACACAGAAGAGAGAAAGCGACATTGAGACAGAGGCAGAGAAGGGAGTGATGCAGACGCAAGCCAAGGAATGCCGGCAGCCACTAGAAGCTGGAAGAGGCAAGCAATGCACTTCCCCCTAGAACCTCCAGAGGGAGTAGGGCCCTGCCAACGGCTTCATTTTGAACGCACACATATGCAGCACATATGCAAGCACTCATACCATACAAACACACACCCCCACACAATAAAGGTAATGATGGTGCCTATCTTGTAGGGTCACTGGGAGAATTAAACAAGATGCTGCCTGTCCCGGGTCTGGTACGGTTCCTGGCACATCGTCAGCGCCCAGTAATTGGGAGCTATTATTACAATAGGGAGAAGTCACGGTCTCAAAGTAAGATTCACAGTTAAGGGAGCAATCTGGATGCGTTTCCCAGGGCTGCTGTAGCAAAGTGCCACAAACTGAGTGGCTGAAAACAACGCAAATTTATGACCTCACAGTCCTGGAGGTCAAAAGTCCAACAGGAGTCAGCAGGGCTGCATTCCCTCACGCACGCCCTTGGCTCGCGGCCTTGCATCGCTCCCACCTCCTCTCCTGTGGGCACATCTCTGATGCTGACCCTCCAGCCTCCCTCTTACAAGGAGCCTTGTGAGGACTTGAGCCCACCTGGACAATCCGTGCTAATCCCGTCTCAAGGTCCTTCACTGAATCCATCTGCAAAGTCCCTTTTGCCGCGTAAGGGAGCCTATTCCCAGGCTCCAGGGGTTTGGACGTGCGTATTTTGGGGGCCATTGTTCTGCCTCCCACAGAAACCCCTCAGTGCTCTGCTTCACCCATCAGAGGGAGGAAAAGTCCTCCAGATGGACGTGCTTTTTCTTAAAAAAAATGAAGATAGTGGAAAAAGATGGAAATCTGCATTTAAATACAACAGTTACGCCCAGCAGACACTTTTGACATGTTCAGGAGCCTATGAAATTAGCAGACGTGGAATCCAACAGGCAGATCACCTGTCTCATAGCAGAACACCGGGGGACAGGAAGGGGGGCCTTGGATGATGTTTGTCACTTTCTTTTTTTTTTTTTTTTAAGATTTTATTTTTTTCCTTTTTCTCCCCAAAGCCCCCCAGTACATAGTTGTATATTCTTCGTTGTGGGTCCTTCTAGTTGTGGCATGTGGGACGCTGCCTCAGCGTGGTTTGATGAGCAGTGCCATGTCCGCACCCAGGATTTGAACCAACGAAACACTGGGCCGCCTGCAGCGGAGCGCGTGAACTTAACCCCTCGGCCATGGGGCCAGCCCCTCATCACTTTCTTTTTAAACGTCGGGAGGAGAATGGAGACCCATCACCCAGCAACATTTCTCCTGCTGCCTGTCAGTGGCTCATGTCATCAGTGGGAACATTCAACCCAACACTGTTCTCAACCGTCTGATTTCCATGACGTCACTGTTTCTTTTGATAGGAAAGAGCCCTGCAAACGTTCCCAACGGGATGCGTTTTGGCCCGCTCCCCACTTATTCCTCTGCATCTTCCACTTTCTTTTTTTCTAAGAACCTTCTAAGCCAAACAGTCCCCACTTCCTATACATCTGCAGTCTCTCTGCCCCACAGTGTCTGTCCTTCCTTCCTCTTTCCTACACCCCTTCCTCTCTCATCCTCTGCCTGGAAAAATCTTCTCACTAACACAGATGTTCAAATCTGACATCTGAAGGGGAGGGACGGTGTCTAACGCTCAGAGTATTTACGACTCAGTCTAAGAAAGGAAAGAAGCGGCTGCCGAGGGCAGGACTGAGCTGGGGATGAGAATGGGAAGTGACTACTAATGGCAATGTGGTTCTTGGTGATGGTTGCACAACTTTGTGAATACACTAAAAACCACAGAACTGTACACTTTAAATGGGTAAATTATATCTCAATAAAGCTATTTTTTTTTAAAGATTCAGTCTAATAGGCTCAATAAATAAGAATAGGCATGGTTTCCTTAGTAAGTATACCTGTTTTCAGGAATTTCCTTTCTTGGTAATTCAAAAGTCTCTATCTTTATTTTAATATAAATAAATCCTAGTGATTTAATACATAATATTAATAAGAATTGTGTTTCACTTCACACCTCCTAGACATTGAATCCAGCCTCTTTGCTCCCTCCTTTTGGGTCCCATCTCACTGGGAGTGAGCAGCAATGAGTTCCAGGCCCTCGGCTGGGTGCTGGGGATGCAAAGATGATGGTACAGGGTACCCCTCTCAAGGAGTGCTGTGTCTACTAGAGGAGACAGTCGCATTAACAGGCTGTGACACTGTGACTTGATAAGAGCTGTGATAGAGATAAGCAGAAAGAGCTTCAGAAACACAATAGGGACCAACAGACCTGGAATGCACTTACCTGCCTGTCCCATTGAAGCCAGAAAGCAACCCCTAGTAAAACTGTCCCTGACACCCCACTGCTCCTCACGACGCCCCTGGCCTCACCTGATGGTCACAGCACTGCCCTACGTATCCACTGGTGTCAGCTCCTGGTCCACCCCTTGTCTTTGCCTTGCTACTCTGCCGAAGCCAGCCTGGGTTGGGTTGGAAAGTGACATACGCTGTGCTAGGGAAGTCTGCCCAGCAAAGGCGACACTTTGGCCCCATCTTGAAGGACGCATAAGAGGTAGCCAGGTGAAGAAGGGGTGGAAGAGAGCATTCCAAGCTCAGGGCACACCTGTGCAGAGACACGGGGGCTGGAAGCATCTTTAGTCCAATTCCAGGAATTATAACTAGTTGTGTGTGGCCAGGCCACAAGGAGGTGAGATGCCATGGACAGGAGAACAGAAGGGACCTCCTAATAAGTGTCATGCTGAGGAGTGAGGACATTATGCTGGGGGTATGCACACTCTTCAGACGTCTATGAGAGACACGAATGTGCACAGTAGCGCTACTCACAATGACCAAAAGGTGGAAGCAACTCAAACATCCATGAACAGATAAACAGATAAACAAAATGCGGTGTGTCCCTACAATGGCATATTATGCAGCCACAAAAAGGAAAGAAGTGCTGACACACTGCAGCATGGATGAACCTCGAAGATATTATGCTAAGTGAAAGATGCCGCACACAACAGACAAATATTGTATGCTTCCACTTGTAGGAATTATCTTGACTAGGCAAATTCACAGAGATAGAAGGGCATTGGCGAGTCCCAGAGGCTGGGGTGTGGGTGACGGGGAGTAATTGCTTACTGGGTACCACATTTCCTTTGGGGGTGATGAAGATTTGGAAGCAGATTGCCGTGATGGTTGCACAACATCGTGAATGTAATTAGTGCCACTGAATTGTAAAATGGTTAAAATGGCATATTTTATGTATGTATATTTTAGCACAGTTTTTTAAAAAAAATGTTCTTAAGTATGAGAAACACAAATGTTCATAGCAGCATTACTCACAGTCGCCAAAAGGTGGAAGCAACCAAAATGTCCATCAACTGATGAACAGATAAACCAATTGTGGTATTTCCATACAACGGAATATTATTCAGTCATAAAAAAGGAATGAAGTTCTGATACACGCGACAATGTGGGTGAGCCTCCAAAACATATGCCACGTGTAAGAAGCCAGACACATACTGGATGATTCCATTTACACGAAACGTCCAGAAGAGGGAAATCCAGAGATAGAACACAAACTGGTGATTGTCAGGGCCTGGGGGAGGGAAGGGGGGAGAGGGACTTCTTAACAGGTACAGGGTTTCATTTTGGGACGATGAAAATATTTTGGAATTAGACAGAGGTGATGGTTGCACAATATTGTGAATGTACTAAATACCACTGAATTATATACCTTAAAATAGTTAACTTTAGGTCACGTGAATTTTACCTCAAGTAAAAAAAAAGTATGAGATGAATAGCTTCCTGGTTCCATTAATATCTGTCGCACAATTTGAAGGATTTACATCACAGAGAAGACCCAAAAACCCAAGGTAGGATGTCCATTCCAATGCAATGTGCTCCCAGTTCCTGGGGAGCACCTGGCAGCCACTCTAAAGAGGGCGAGTGTCACACCCCGCCCAGCAACACTGCAGCTGTCAAACTGAAACCAAAGACAAGAGTCGTGAAAAGTAGGCGGGTTCACAGCCATTTCCAAACAGTGGGCTCTGCCTTCCCCCTTGTTCCAGCCGCAAAACAGAGCTGACACTTAGAAAGTGTCACCCATGGGGCCAGCCCAGCGGCGCAGCGGTTAAGTTCCCATGTTCCGCTTCGGCGGCCCAGGGTTCACCAGTTCGAATCCCAGGTGTAGACACGGCATCGCTTGGCAAGCTATTCTGTGGTAGGCGTCCCAGATATATGGTAGAGGAAGATGGGCACAGATGTTAGCTCAGGGCCAGTCTTTCTCAGCAAAAAGAGGAGGATTGGCAGTAGATGTTAGCTCAGGGCTAATCTTTCTCAAATAAAAAAAAAAAAAGAAAGAAAGGGTCACCCTCTGATCTGCCTATGAATGAGCGGCTTCCCCTCCCACGGGGCCTGCCAGTTCCCTGTTTATTTTTTATTTATTATTTTTTTGGTGAGGACGATTGTCCCTGAGCTAACATCTGTGCCAATCTTCCTCTGTTTTTTTTTTTTTGGTATGTGGGACACCACCATGGCATGTCTTGATGAGCGGTGTGCAGGTCCACACTTAGGATCCAAACCCGGGCACCCCAGGCCGCCAAACGAGAATGCATGAACCCAACCACAATGCCACCAGGCTGGCCCCTGCCAGCTCTGTGTTTAGAAACCGCTACAGGAAGTGCCTCTGGTCCTGGAGAGCTCTGGGCAACCGCCGGAAGCCCTTCTGCAGGACTCCCTTCCACACACTGTTTGTAAATTTCCTCCGGATGATTTCCACCCCTGGTTTTTGGTCTTTCTTCTGAAACCACAATCTTCTTCCTTCTAGTTCAATGAGTTGAAGAGAAACTCAGCAAGAGCTTTAGAAGGTTCTGGGGTGAGAGGGAAGTTAACGTGGCTCTGCCTGCAGGAGAGCTGGCTTGGTTTCTCCCGTTCCTCAAGTCCTTGAGTTTTTATGATAAGCAGGGGCATTAATTTTTCCCTCTGCATGAAAGAGGCCACCCACGGGTCCCAGATGTACAGAAGCAGGAGCAAGGAGAAGCTGGTCGTGCAGTCTACTCACAAGGCCAGTGGTCTCAGGGCTGAGCAGCCTTATGAGACGAGGACAATATTAAAAAGAAAGCAAAATAAAGAGAAATTTGGATGACTTTTACATTAAGATTTCCAACTGCCTTATGATAGTCGACAGTGACTCTCAGCTGGGGGTGATTCTGCCCCCCAGGGCATTCTTGGCAGTGTGACATTTTTGGTTGTCACACTTGGGGAGGGGGATGCTACTGCCATCTATTAGATAGAGGTCAGGACACTGTTCAGCATCCTACAGGGCACAGGACAGCCCCCCGCACAAAGAATCATGCAGCCGGAATAGCAATAGTGCCAAGGTGGAGAAGCTCAGTTATACTGTATTTATATTAAAAGATCATTTTTATTTTATATTTTGAACTTATGGTGGTCAATCAGAAAAGGGAATTTTATCCAGGAAAACATTTAGATAGGACCTCAAATGTTTATCCAGAGTATTTCCTAATGATAAAATTCCTAAAATAGAAAATTAAATAGCACAGAATCCCAAAAGCTTCCTCATCCTTTTCATTAATCTACAGATTTGTAGGGATTTACAGGGGTTGTTTGAATATGTGCCTCAAATACCCACAGTGGGAACAGCTACTCCAAAGAGGAAGTCCAAACAGAACTCTGGGACTCTGAGCTCTATCCCCAGATGAATAAGGTGGCTTCTGCCCTCAGGCTGCGCACAATGTGATACATTGTCTAATAGTAATGCAAAAACATCATAGGGACAGGCAAAGAGGTGATGTACTTCTCCTGGGGTATTCAGGAGAAATACCCAAGAAGGTGAATTTTGAACTGAGTCCTCCAGCAATTCTTCAAGACAACAAAACGAGGAAGAACGCTTGGGACAAAACAGAGCTTCAACATTACGTGTTGAGTTGCGTCACCCCAAAAAGATACACCGAAGTTGTAATCCCCAGTACCTGAGAATGGCACCTTATTTGGAAATATGATCATTGCAGATGTAATCAGTTGAGATGAGGTCATGCTGGAGTATGTGGGCCTTTAAGCAATATGACTAGTGTCTTTATAAGAAGAGAAGAGACACAGACACACAGGGAGAAGGCCATGTGAAGATGGAAGCAGAAATTGAGGTATGCGGTTGTAAACTAAGAAATGCCAAGGATTGCTGAGGACCACCAGAAGCTGGAAGACGCAAGGAAGGAGGCTCCCCAACAGGTGTCAGAGGGAACCTGGCCCTACCAACACCTTGATTTCAGACTGCTAGCCTCCAGAACTGTGAGAAAATAAATTTCTGTTGTTTGCAGCCGCCCAGTTTGGGTATTTGTTACAGTAGCCCTGGCAATCTAATAAGGCATACAAGAGTTAAGTAACATAAGATTCCTTCATTTGAACAAACAATTGGATAATTGTTTCAATCAAGGTGGTGGTGAGTAAAGGAAGATTCGATGTTGAAAAGATACCAGAGAACCTGTCACATCTTTCTGAAGGTTCTGGAGGAGATGTGACTTTGGGAGCTGTGAAAAAGGAGGTAAATGATAGAAGTAAGATGACTTGATGAGCTGAGAATTATGCCAAGAATCGCTGTAAATTTTGAGATGAGAAGCAAAATGTCGGGTAACATCAATGCCAATTCTTGACTAAACCATCAACTGAGATCTTTTCAAACCTTGGATATGAGTACTGTGAAGGTAAGAAGAACTATTTAAGGTATTAATGTCAGGTTACAATCAGGAAGGAAGAGAGAACTAAAAACGAAGAAAGAGGAGGAGGAGGAGGCAAGGAACAATTAAAAGCAAATAAAAAATACAATTCAATTTACAGTACCAAAAAACATGAAATAAATTTAACGAATGTGTACAAAACCTGTACAATGGAAACTACAAAACATTGCAGAAATAAATTTTAAAAGACTGAAATAAATGAGATGATATACCATGTTCATAGATGGAAAGAATCAAATTGTTAAGATGTCGGTTTCCCCCCAATAGATCAATAGATTCAACATGACCCTAACCAAAATTCCAGCAGTGTTTAATAGAAACAAGCTGATCCTAAAATTTATGTGGAAATGCAAATGACCTAGAATAGACAAAGCAATTTTTAAAAAAGAAAAAGTTGGAAGACTTACTGACCATGTGGTATTGGTTGAAAAGATAGACATAGATCAATGGAAAAGAATAGCAAGTTCAGAAATATACTCACAAGTATATGGCCAATTGAGTTTTGATAAAGGCATCAAGGTAATTCAATGAAGAAACAAAAGTTTTACAACAAATGGTGATGGAACAACTGAACATCTACATGGAAAAAATAAACATCAAACCTTACTCCATAACATACACAGAAATGAACTAGAAATGGATCGTAGATATAAATGTGAAAGCCAAAATTATAAAACTTTTCGAAGGAAACATAGAGAAACTCTTTGTGATCTTGGGATAGGCAAAGATTTCTAAGATAGGACACGCACAAAAAAAGATAGGACACAGGGGTCAGCCCCGTGGCTGAGTGGTTAAGTTCACGCACTCCGCTGCAGCGGCCCAGGGTTTCACTGGTTCGGATCCTGGGTGCGGACATGGTACCGCTCGTCAGGCCACGTTGAGGCGGCGTCCCACATGCCACAACTAGAAGGACCTGCAACTAAGATATACAACTATGTACCAGTGGGGATTTGGGGAGATAAAGCAGGAAAAAAAAAAAAGATTGGCAACAGTTGTTAGCTCAGGTGCCAATCTTAAAAAAAAAAAAAAGATAGGACATAAAAGAAAAAAATTGATGTTACACTCCATCAAAATTTAAAACTTTCCTCTGTGAAAGACAGTTAAGAATATGAAAAAGAAACAACAAGCAACAGATGAGAGAAAATATACATATTTGACAAAGGACTTGTAGCCAGAATCTAAAAAGAACTCTTGTAACTTAATCATAAGACGAACAACCTTATTTTTTTAATGGGCCAAAGATTAGAAAAGACACTCCTGAAAGAAGTTATACAATGACCAATAAACACGTGGCAAAGTGCTCAACGCTAGTCATGAGGGAAATGCAAATAATAACCATAATGAGATACCACCACACACTCATTAGAATGGCTAAAATTAAAAAGACTGACAATACCAAGTGTTGGCTAGGTTGTGGACCAACTCGAACTCATACATTGCTGGTGGTGATGCAAAAATGGTACATCAACTTTGGAAAACGGCCTGGTGGTTTCTTAAAAAGTAAATATATACCTACCATATAACCCAGCTACTCTTAGATATTTACCCAAGAGAAATGAAAACATATGCCCACACAAAGACTTGTACACAGATGTTTATAACAGGTTTATTTATAATATCCAAAAACTGGGAAACAGCCCAAACGTCCATCAACGGGTGAATGGATAAACAAACTATGGAATGCTACTCAGCAGTAACTGATGTATGCAATAATGTGACTGATCTTCAAAAACCAATAAAAGAAGCAAGATACAAGTGTCCATACTGTCTGATTCCATCCTATGAAATTATAAAAATTGTAAAACTAGAGTGACAGAAAGCACATCAGTGGTTGCTTGAGGCCAGAGGTGAAATGGAGACTGAGTTTAAAGAGGCTGGAAGGAATTTTGGGGTGGTGATAGAAATATTCTGTACTTTGATTGAGGTGATGATGGTTACCTGGGTGTATACATCTGTGAGAACACCAACCTGTACACTTAAAATGGGTGCTGTTCACTGCATGTAAATTATACCTCAATGAAGTTGATTAAAAGAACAATGAAGACAGAGGCAAAGATGTCCTTGATTTTTTTTTTTTTTTTTGCTTGAGGAAGATTGCCCCTGAGCTAACATCTGTGCCAATCTTCCTCTATTTTTTGTACGTGGGATGCTGCCCCAGCATGGCCTGAAGAGCGGCGTGTAGGTCAGTGTCCAGGATCCAAACCCATGAACCAGGGCTGCTAAAGCAGAGTGTGCGAATCCAACCACTGTGCCACCGGGCTGGCCCCAAGATGTCCTTGATGTTTTTGAAGCCTAAGGAGGCTCGGCTGGGTGGTGGTTTGATTCTGCTCTCCGTCTCAGCGGGTGACAATATCCTAGCGTTTCGTTGACATGCAGCTAGAGACCGGGATTCAGAGTTTTTCTCTGCTGACTTATGCTCGTGTCTTTCCAGCTCTCAGTAAATGATGACAGTAAAAGGTTTGAGATCAATTCTCATCTCGTGTGCTCTGCGGCAGGGAACTCTGATTGGGATTCGCAACGTTCTCTCTCTGTCAGCATCTCTTTGAAAACGCAGAGAGAGTGAAAAATTTGTCATTTACTTGAAAGATGGAGGCCAGTTTGGTTAAGCACCAGCCTGAATCCAGAGCCACTTAGCACAGCCTCTGATTGGGAAAAGTTGAGACACTCGGCTCCTCCTTGCCCATCTGCACGGGGTCCAGGTGACCCACTGTGAGGAATCTGACCTATTAGGAGGTGACAGTCTCATTCATGTCACAGACTCTTAGGACCGGACTGAACCATGAGAATCACTGTGTGGTTCACCCCATCCTCAGGCCTAATGCCATCTAAACCATCCTGGACAGGTGGGATGATGGTTCGCCGTACACTTTTGGGGAGGACAAATCTGTGGACAACCAGCTGCTGTGCTGACAGTGGGCGACTGTGTGAGATGCTAAAGGAGTAATGGACAACTAAGGCCCAAGACGTGGACAATCCAAGGGCAGAACAATGTCCTTAAAATGGACTGCATCATTTCTCTTCTCCAAACCCATCAAGGGCCTCCCTTTGCATTTAGGATAAAATCCAGAAAGCCTTAATGCAGATACGGAAACCCCAGGCATAAAGTAATCCCCTAGGGCACTTGCTCATACAGCAGATTCCAGGCTCCTTGTCCAAAGATGCCCATCCTGGAAGTCTGAGATGGACCACAGCACCTGCATTTGCAGCAAGCCCCTGAGATAATCCTGATGCAGGAGACCCACAAATCCCGCTTCAGAAAGTCTGCTCTCCTGCTGGGGGCTCCGGCGCCTCCTGTCATCGTGAGCTGCTTGCTCTCCCCTGGCCCATGATCCAAGGGCACAAGGCTGCCTCCTTTCCTTTGAAGGCACCCAGGCCTTTCCCAATGGCGGGGTCCAGGGGGGCCCTGGTATAGGGTTTAGCCACCCATCTCCATCAGCTCCTCCTGCGTGCATTCTTTGATTTAGACAATTCTCATTTCCTCAAAGTCATGGAAGCTTCAAGACAAGTTATCAATATGTGTCTTTGAGAGAGAAAATTCTGGAGCCACCAGTGTTCTTTCCTGTTTCAAGATGTTCCGATGGCCTGTGTTTCTCCACCTGGAACATCAGTCTCTGTCCCAGTTCCACCTTGTCCCATCTTTGAGTTCAATGTCTGGCTCCCTCCTAAACTGAAGCCCTCTGAGGGCAGGAGCCTGTCCTTTTTCTTCCTTGCCGTCTGCCATGAGAAGAGCATACTGCATGGCATGTAATTAATACTCAATAAGGATTTGTAGCTTGAACACGACAAAGCAGGTGATTCCAGCAGGACCTCAGAGTAAACAAAGTCTAAGATCTGGGAGGCCACCAGGCTGGCGGGAAGAGGTAGGCTAAGAAAAGTGAGTGGATGAAGAGGGCTTAGGCCAGAAGGGAGCAGTGGCCTGCCCTGATGTTCCCTGGGGGCCAGCGCAAAGGCTTCCCCGTGTGACTTGGGGGGGAAGCCCCTCCTGTACCAGCAGCAGAGAGGGGCTCAGTCTCAATACCAATTAACACTTGCAAATAGCCCCGGGGCTCTTCCCAACCTTTTAAATCCTATGCCAGCTGTCATAGCTCAGTTCTGCTTCTGGGACCATCTACAACAGTGGGGCCCTGGGCTCCCTTGCTCACCCCACTCCCCAGGGGCAGCAGCAATACCACTGTGAAGTCCCAGGGCCCTTGACCACCTTCACCCCGCCTCCCACCCCTCGGAGACCAGATTCAACTCACCTGGAAATCAAAGTCTCCTATGTATCATTTTTTGGGGGAAAAAAAATTCCTGAAGGAGATGCTCTAAAGAACTTATTTTCCTTGGTTTCGGGGTGGGGGGGTTCTGGGTCATTTTAAGGATTCCTTCTCCATTTTACTAAAAGCCTCGTTTGTTTGTTTTCCCAGCAGGTACACTGTGATAACGAACTGGGACCCCTGGACCCCTCCTAGGACTCCTCCTACGGAAGCCTGGCTTCAGGAGGTCATGAACCCCTTGTGTATATTCATGGTCTTTCATCCTGTTTCAAAAGACGGAAAATTCTGGTGGTCTAGAAGCAGCAGCATCTTTGTAATAACACATTTGTGCTCAAATCCCAGTGCGACACCTAACAAACAAAGTAACTCTGGGCAGACCATTTGCATCATGTGCAAGTTCTGCATAGGGCCATGGAGGGGTCTCACTAGATGGTCCACACGAGAGCCCCTCCCAGCTACAGAGGTCAGAGGGCACAAGCATCCCCTGAGAACCCGGCCGGGGCCCCTAGACAATTACATTCACTATCTCTTTTCACCCTCCTAATCATGGCATGCAGCTCCCATCCTACGGATGAGGAAACTGAGGCCAAGTAGGTTATTGAACATCCCCAATCAATCACTGCAAGAGGCTGAATCGTGGAAGTAGAAAGGAAGAGAAAAAAGGAAAAAACCAAGACTCAAATCATGCTTCTTTGTTCGCCTTCTGGAACTCAGACTCCCAACTCTCCGGAGCGAGCATTACGTCGAGTTCTGGAATGTTTTTCAAGACGAAGATAGCTTTTCCATCCTGTCGTGTTTTTCACTCCTCTCTGATTCCCACCTGCTTGTTGCTGTCTGCTGGTGTCACACCTTCTGCACACTCGGAGCTCAGAGTAGAGTCGGGCTGGGTGAAACGGGGGCTCCATCTGCCCGCCTGCTTCTGGGGGCTGTCTGAAGGTAACTTTGTGCTGGCACCCTCTGCCAGGAGGCTGAGGAGCCTTCTGCAGTGCCACCCGGCTCCCATCCACTCTCGGCAGAATAAGCGGGTACCAAATCCAGCCCCTGGTGCCACTCAGCCAGATGGCAAGGCAAGCCAAACAGAAGTGACCTTGTTAGCAGACTGTGTCTTCCCCGGGAGAAGCTATTTCTGTTGTGGTTGTGAACTGAAGTTGTCTCGGCTGAATTCTCCTTCTCTGCGAGTGCTGTGGAATGTTAATTTGTTCCAAAGTTCAGTATTTTGATTAGAACCAGGAGTGCCAGATTTTGTCAGAAACATTTTGGAATGGGGAAGGCTCGTGCGTGCTCACTCGCGCTTGCTCCCTCGCACTCTCTCTTGGCCGTTGTACAAAGTAAATGTTGTTGCAGCAGCTGCTCTGGGGGAACAGCCCATCACACATCGGCTCCTCCCTGGATGTGGCCATGACCTCACTGCCACAGAGGCACCTAGTCTGGGGACAGAAGTGGAGCAGTCCTGGTAGGACACACCCTGGGTGTGCACGGAAAGAGCAAAGAGCCTGACACAGCGCCTGGAACATAAAGGTCTTCAGTAAATGAATGGGTGTTGGAAAAAAGCATCAGCTTCCCCAAGGCTTGAGGCCGGCAGAGTGTCTGCAGCCAAGAGGTCATGTTCAAAGGCTGTTCTGGATTCTGAGAACCCTCCATCTCTCTTTATCTTCGGTTCTCTTCCCCGACCCTCTTCACTTCTCTCTTTAACGAGTGATGAGTCCACGTAATGCACAGCTATTTCTGCATTACAAAATCGACACAGCGCAGGTGAAGTGCCCCCACCTTCCAGCCCCAATGCTAGCCCTCCAGGCCTTCCCGGAGGTCATTAGGAGCAGAGCCCTCGCCACAGCCTCACCGGTGCCCGATTGTATCAACCCCGCTATTTGTCAGTCTGGTGGGTGAACGACGGTTTGTTTGTTTGTTCTGTAGCAGAGTACAGAGATTAGAAGCATGCACTTTGAACTCAGCTTGGCTGCAATCTGATCCTGGCCCTCTAGTAGGAGGAGGAGGAGTGGCAGCTGTGTGCACGAGTTGCTCAACCCGGCTGAGAGTCAGTCTCGTCGTGTGTTGAACAGGAAGGATTCCGGTGGTGACGTGACGGGGCGCTTGGGAGGTTGAGTGAACTCACACGTGCAGGGCGCCCACATCAGTCTGGCCCAGAAAAGCCTTCCGAGGGTGGGCTGCTGTCGTCACTGCCGCGTTCCCCAGTCACTCGTGATGTCGGACACACACACACCCGCCCTGCACCCTCCCTTTCAGTTCAGTGGAGACGATTTCCCAGGTTCCACAGGAAGGCTGGGAAAGACCTCGGCAGCAGCGACTTCTGGGCCTCTGTTCCAGCCACGGCGCAGCCCTGCGGCTTCTCATCGGCCTCTTCAGAGTTCCGCCCGAGAGGAAGAGAACTAACGCTCAGAGTGGAGGGGCTTCTCTGCTTTTTGCAGCTGGGACAGCTAAGATCCCAAGGGGGGAGGGACTCCTCCAGAGGCACAGAGGCCACTGAGGCAGAGCAGGACCAGCACCCTACAAGGCAGCTCTCCCCCTCCCTCTCCAGGGCCAGCCGCAACAGGCTGGTGGTAGTTTCCTAAAGAGCTGGGTTGAGGAGGATTCTGAAGTACAGTAGAGATGCTGATGGGGAAGCGATGCTCAGCCATGAACACACAGGAGTGGTGGTGCCTGCTGTCTCTCCCTCCTCGCTATGCACCTCCCACCCCCTCGACCGACCCCCCACCCACTGCTGGTTTGCCTGCTAGGGAATAATACCTTCACTGAGAGTAAGGGATAGCTGTACCCAGGATGCTCAGGCTTCATTTCTGGGCCTCTTTCTTCCTCCACCTGATCTGAAGGGGCCTTGGTTTGGGGTTCCAAAGGGCCGAGCAACCTGTGAACAGTCTTCTCCAGCAGGAAAAGCTGCATGCCTGGGCCACTCCCTCGTCCACTTAGTGGCCAGTGTGGAAGCTTGGTGGGCCTCTTGGGTGGGCATTCAGAAATGCAGCAGGTGGGGGCCGACGAGTGGTGTAGTGGTTAAGTTCGCGTGTTTCACTTCAGTGGCCCCACAATTTGAGGGTTTGGATCCTGGGTGTGGACCTACACATCACTCATCAAGCCATGCTGTGGTGGCATCCCACATAGAAGAACTAGAAGGACTTATAACTAGGATATACAACTGTGTACTGGGGCTTTGGGGAGAGAGAAAGAAAAAGAGGAAGATTACCAACAGATGTTAGCTCAGGGCCAATCTTCTTCAGCAAAAAAAAAAAAAAAAAAAAAGGAAGAAGAAGACGAAGAAGAAATGCAGCAGCACAGCCCCTGGGCAATAATTGTTTAGGAGCACTAGTTAGCCTGCAGTTAGACTTGGCTCTCCAAGATGCCTATATTTTCTAGGTCTTGGATCAATACTTGGGAGGGGAGGAGCAGAAGTGCATACTACATACACAGAGGCACACGCTGCTGCTGGAGGCTGTGGCTCCTGGCCGGCCTCCCCTTCCCTCTCACTTCCCCTTGCGAAACCAAGGGGACTGTGGGGGGCTCTGCTGTAGTCTGCCATCTGCTGCTGCAAACCTCTGCGTTTGCTGCCTTGCACGTGGATGAGCTGTCTGTCTTTCCATCCTCCCCCTCCCTCCAGCTGCTCCTCCTCCCCTCTGCCCCCAGAAGGCCCTTCAAATGGGCATGCAGACTGCAGGCGGATGTTCAGGATGCTTCCCGGCCTGTCCAGGTATGGGGCAGCTGGCACTTTCTCATCGGTACCCGGGCAGCCAGAGCTGCAAGGCCCTGGATAGCTCACAGGTGTGACCCGCTTTGAGAAAACCCAAGAGGAACAAGGTCTACATTTGCAAAGCAGATGCCTCTGGGCAAGTCTACACTGCACAGTGACCATTCAACCAACTGAATGATTTCTTTCCTCCGTTGGTTCCAGGTTCTTAACTGGAAGAAAAGGGCGTGTAGAGGATCACCTAGGAGCTTTTTCAACATTCCCCTGGCCAGTCCCCATGTTTCCCACAGACAAACCAGATCCGGGGAGGGGAGTTAGCTGAAAGATGTCCCCAGGGCCCAAGTAATGCTAATGGATCCCCTCGTCCACACTACTGCTGTTAGCCTTGTGCATTTGAGCTTTGGTTTAAAAATCGGTAATTACCTACACAGTGAGGAAAGGACAGTGTCTTCAACAAACAGTGCTGGGAAAACTGGATATCCACATGCAAAAGAAGGAAGTTGGACCCTCACCTTACACCATACACAAAAATTAACTCAAATTAGGTTACAGACTTAAATGTAAGCCCTAAAACTATAAAACTCCGAGAAGAAAACACAGGGGGAAGCTTCGGACACTGGGTTTGACAACGATTTCATGGCTGTGACACCAAAAGCACAGGCAACAAGAGCAATCATAGACAAATGGGACCACATCAAACTTAAAAACTTCTGCACATCAAGGGAAATAATAAACAGAGTGAAAAAGCAACCTACAGAGTGGGAGAAAATATTTGCAAATCATATACTGATAGGGGTTAATGCCGAGAATATCGAAGGAACTCCTACAACTCAACAACCACAGAAAACAAATAACCCAGGTACAAAATGGGCAAAAGACTTGAATAGACAGTTCTCCAAAGAAGATATACAAATGGCCAACAAGCACATGAAAAGATGCTCGACATCGCTAATCACAAGAGAAATGCAAATCAAGACCACAACGAGATATCACCTCACATCCATCCACATACTATCAAAAGATCAGAAAATAGCAAGTATTGGCCAGGATGCGGAGGAGCTGGAACCCTTGTGTGCTGTTGGTGGGAAAGTAAAATAATGCAGTCATTATGGAAAGCAGTAGGGAGGTTCCTCAAAGAATTAAAAATAGAATGACCATATGATCCAGCAGTCCCACTTCTGGGTATATATCCAAGGAAATGCCGTCAGGATCTCGAAGACATACCCAATTCTGTGCATGCCCACCTGACCAAGGCAGGTTTTTGTGGACTGACCTTTTATTCTTGGAGATGACCTAACTAGACATACAGGGGCTGGGATCATTCTATTGAGGCACCAGGCACCATGTCATTATAGTTTATAAATAAGGATACAAGGTGTGCATATTAAGCTCTAAGTCCTGGAAGACTAGTGCTGGGAGATGCTCTGAGAAACAAGGTCAAATGAGTTTGAGAAATTCGGGAATTAAAGAGAACTAAAGAAGTTTTTAAATGTGGGACATCTCAGAGTCTTCAAATGCCAAAGTGCACGGTCACTCTTGAAATGTGGAGACAATACAGTGGTCCCCCCTTAACCATGGGGGATACGTTCCAAGACCCCCAGCGGATGCCTGAAGCTGAGGATAGTACCAAACCCTATATATACTGTGTTTTTTCCTAGACACACATACCTATGATAAAGTCTAATTTATAAATTAGGCATAGTAAGAGATTAACAAGAATAATTAATAATAAAATAGAACAATTATAACAATATACTGTAACAAAAGTTACTGTAATCTTAGCAACCTCAACATACAATTTTTTCCCTTCCTTATTAGGTCGAGAACTTCCACCTTTTCACTTTACGGAATTACTTTATGGCTCCTCTTTGGCGTATCCAAATTGCCAGCATCACTACTCTTGCACTTTGGGGCCATTATTAAGTAAAATAAGGATGGCTTGAAGGCAAGTACTGCAACATCACAATAGTCAATCTGATTACTGACACGGCTACTCTGTGACCACCAGGTCGGTAGTGTATACAGCATGGATACACTGGACAAAGGGATCATGCACACCCCAGGTGGGACGGAGGGGGTGGCATGAGATTTCATCACACTACTTAGAATGGCACGCAATTTAAAACTTATGAATTGTTTATTTCTGGAATTTTCCATTTAATATTTTCAGACTGCAGTTGACCGTGGGTAACTGAAACCACAGAAAGCAAAACTGTGGATAAGGGGGCACCACTGTAGGTAGCATTCCTACACTCATTTGATGTTGAGACCCTTCTGGATCCCTCCTTTGAGGAGGATTTTGCAGTAAATGCTGACCTTGAAGAACTGTGCTTGGCATAAAAAGAATTCGTCCTGGCTGGTATTGGAGAGAGGTGGAGGCAGGCAGAGGCGCACAGGTACAGAAGTTCCTCCTTTTCATCCATTCCTCCATTTGTTCACTCAGCACACATTGTGAAATGTGCATTAAGAGCCAGAACTTGTGAAAGAAGCTGAAGATATGAAGATGGATGAGGAATGGGCTGCCATCCTAACCTTCACACAGTCCAGGAAAATCTGAATATCAGGGACCCCTGCTCCGATGTCAGAAGCCCTGCTAAACTGACTTAAGTCAAAAAGTGGAAGTTATAGGCTCAGATATTTGAGAAGTCCAGGGAATGGATGAGAAGGTGGAATAAGAAATAATTATAAAGGCCCAAGAAACAGGTGACAAGGGCAGCAGAGGGAGGGTGGAATCCAAGAAATATTTCACCAGTGGAATTACTGGATTTGTCCAATCAACCAATATGTGACCCTAGGATGCTGTTTCATTCCAGGCCCTGCAGGAATCCAGAGGAAATAAACTCAAGACACGGTCCTGAGCCTGCCGGAGTTTATATCTAAATGATCCACCAACTGTCTACCATCTTCTCAACAAGGCGAGTCAACTTTGTCGGAAGCAAATACATCCCAGAATTGAAGGTACCAAAATGAAAATGGTACAGGGACCAGGCACATAGAATGCAGAAAGGGAACAGAAAAGACTGGCCAGCTCCTTCTGAGCCACTGTCACCAGGCGTGCTGCCTTTGGGGCCCACTGAGTGACAGATTAAAACGCTGCACCTTTTTTCTCCCAAGATAACTGGCATAATTCCAGTGTAACAGAGGAAGGAAATGGAACAGAACAAGAACAAGGGTGGGCTGGGAGTAAACAAGCTAAACAGGACATCAATTATGAGATGCAGTAGCCGTCGCCAAGTTGCCTTGTGCCAGAAGGACAAACCGGCACCAAGAGTCAGGTGTGTACGCAGACGTTCAGAAGGATCGAGGACCTCCACAACGCGCTCTGGGAGCTGTGGCCCTCTAACACGGCCTTCTGCCCCTCTCCCACTTACTTCCTCACCCCTCAAACTAAACAGCCGCCAACACTGATGTGAGCCATGAGCGCAGATGGGGGACTCACATTGTAGAGAGGTCAGAGTCAGGGGTGAAATTCAAGGCTGATGTGTTATTAGTTTCATACTGGATTGGTGGCTCTTAGGGTCACAAACCCAGACAGACGTCCCCTTTCAGCAGTCTGAGCTGTGCAATTATTATTTGCATTTGGGACAGGGCTGAGGAGATGGAGGATGGCTAGAGAGTGTGTCCTTTCATTTGCAAGCACTAGAAGACTTCTTCCAGGTGGCTCTGGAAACCCAGTCAGGTGAAATGCAACCTAGCATTGGGACACGTTGCAAGAGAGAACTGGGCATGGTTGCTTCCTATACGCACAAGAAGAAAGGAAAGAAGCGAAGGCAGGGGAGGTGGGGAGGAGGGGAGAAGGGGCTGCTGATCCTTCCATAAAGAAAAACAGGAAAGGAAATGATTGGTTTGGATGCCAAACGACTTCCACACTGGGGAAAACTCCCAAAGATCCTGACCCAACCCTGACTCCATCTCCCCCTGGGGCATTTTCAGGATGTCGCCAGGTTCCTTATCAGACATGCTCTTCTTTAGACCCGTGCCTGGCTGCGGCCTGAGGGATGGTACTGATGGCGAAAGGCATCCATGATACTTAATATTCTGAAATGTGATTCATGATGGCTTTAACAGAACCTGCGCCTCCCAACCCCACTCAACCCAGACGGGAGCTTGGTTTTTCAAATGATTCCCACCTTCGTGACAAGGAAGCTGACGGTAGAAGGAAAACGTTCCTCATCAACTAGCCAACGGCTGACAAGTCGAAGACCAAAGGTTCCAATTTCTGTACCTCCTGAATCCTTCAAGGCCAGGGGTTGTCAGACTACAGCCCGAGGGCTAAACTCGGCCAATACGTGCAAGCTAAGAATAGTTTTTACATTTTTAAATGGTTTGGGGGAAAAAAAATCAAAAGAAGAAGAATATTTTGTGACACATGAAAATGATATGAAATTTAAATTCCTGTGTCCATAAATAGTTTTACTGGCCAGCAGCCATGCCAACTCATTACATATCATCTGCGGCTGCTTGTGCGCCTCAATGGTGGAGTGGAGCAGTCGCAACAGAGACCGTATGGTCCCCAAAGCTGAAAATATTTACTATCTGGCCTTTCGTAGAAAAAAAATGCATTCCCCAGTGGCCTGCGGGGTTGGCGGCTGGAGTTGAGGCCCTCCACGGGAACTGCTCTCAAAGAGAGCTGCTCACCCTCCCTGCAGCGACCCTTGTCAAGGAGGTGCAAAGGCCCGGCTCCCTGGCCTGCCTTGTGATGTTTCTGAGAGAACATCCCAGGTCCAGGGAGCCCCGGGGACCGCCTGCCATAGCTCCTGCCTCTGCCCCAGCCTTCCTGATCGGGGAGGTTCCCAAGAGCACCCCACACAGCGACATGCAGACTCTGTCTCAGAATCTATTTCTTCATCTAGGAGGGGGGCATAATGAACTTTGGAGGCAAATATTGTCTTTTCTTCTCCACCAACCACAGACCAGCAGCCATGTCTCAATTTGTTCTTAACGTGGGTATCACTGATGCCTGGTCAATTCCAAACTTGTTCTCATTCTGTCAATCACATTTGATGGGGGAAATGTGGGGACATTCTGGTCTTCTGGCAGTTTTCCTACTGATATCTTCAGAAGTCATTAAATATCCCTTTTAAAAATGTGTTGATGATTTCCCACTGCTCCAGCATAAAGGTCACAATGATTTTCATGGCCCATATGGTCTTGCTTTCTCTCCAGCTTTACTTCATCCATGCATCCCTTATTCTCTGAATTACACCTCACTGAGGCTCCTTAACTCTTAGTTCCCCCTACCACAGGGCCTTTGCAGATGCTGTTACCATTGCCTAGACCCCACTTCACACCTGATTCACTGAATTGCCTCCAGTTTATTCTTCAGATTTCAACTCAGTTGTCTCTTCCTCAGGCAGCCCTTTCCAGGGCTGATGTCTCCAGGAGACACAGCAGGCACAATGCCCAGGCCCACAATACCTTTAGGGGCCCATGGAAAACATTTTTAATTCCTTTTAAAATCAGAAGAAGAATAAAGTGACGATAAGCGCTATTCACAGTTGTCATTTGACATCTATCCCCTAAACTGCAGGCTCGATGAGAGCAGCGACCACGCCAGACTTACTCTGCGAGCACCCTCCCATCTAACACGGAGGATGGCTCGTAGTAGGTGCTCAATAAATATTACTGCAGGCGTGAGTAAGCAGGGCCAATCCACTGGCACAAGTTATCCTGCTTTTAAAAAGAACATTCACTCAGTCTACTTTTAACCGCTGGCCTCCCCTGCAGGTCCGAAGGGAGCGGGCAGGACGGAAACCAAGAGGAAAGACTCACAATGGACCTGGGGGAATGGACGGTGCCAAACTTCTCCCCTCGGGGAGCAGGGGGAGGCCGGCAGCGAGGGAGCGTAAACAAACATTTCCTTGTCTGGTAGGTCACTCTGTAATTATGTACAGGTCAAGCACTTGAGGCTCCGGAAGTCAGACGGTATCTGCTTCCAGAGGCCATTAATGCTCAAGGGCCCCGGAGTGAAGAGGGACTTTCATTAAAAGGTCTTGTCCTCTTTGGGCAGGAAGCGTGCATGGTGACAGTGCGGAGGGAACGACACAGGAAGCAGTAAGCAATAGGCAGGGGCACTGGGCCCAGGGTTCGGAGTGGGGTGGGGGGTGGGGGAGGCACAGAACAAATGTGTAGACTCGGAGAACCGGCCAAGCACAGTGGGAAGCCCTGGGCAGGGTGCTCTGGGCACAGCGCCTGAGAAGGACCTTGACTTTCCGCTCTGGGAGGGAGGCGGCAGGAGGATTGGAGAGCCGTGCCTTTCTGCCGGGACCTTCTGCACCACCACGTGCGCTCTCCGAGGCTGGAGAGTGGGTGGAGCTGGTTAGAGAGGAGAACTGGAGACCAGGACCGGAAAGCAGACGAGGCTGGCGCCGGAGGTGGGACTTGCTCTTGCCACCTGGCTGCCCTCATTCATTTTCACTCTGCAAAGCTGGCGGGGACTTTCGGTTCCCGCTCGTCACTGGGGTGGCAGCGTCCTGGGAGGCATGGGGTTGGAGGGTGAGGAGAGTATAAAGGGGCAGCCTAACTGACAGCCGGAAAGAAAACTTCACCACACACATACACAAAACCCCCAACTGGTAGCAAACAGGATGGACGCGTGGCTGCGTGCCAAGATCCTTTGGGTTCACATCTGACTCGGTGGCACAGCGGCCGGGGCTTCCCTTGGCCAGAACTAGGCAGATTATGGGAAGAGGCACCAGCATTCCTAAAATTCCCGTCCTCGCAGACCTAAAATTAACACGACAGTTTACAGTGCTGGATACAGATCTGGAATACCATATTCGTAAACAATATAATAGAGTTATAGTAATCCAGCATCCGAACTGTGGTTATTTTTGCCTGTGGCTACCAACTGCTAATGCATTTAATAGGTCATAATTATCAGTAATTATGTCACTGTCCTATGTATTCAAGGATGATGATGACTGATAACTGTCTCTGTATGTGGCAAAGATCACCAATGAACCATATAATCTTTTTCTTTAAACAGCTTTTTGAGATATCATTCACATACCATACAATTCAATGGTTTTTGGTATATTCATAGCGTTGTGCAACCATCACCACAATCTAATTATAGAATATTTTTGTCTTCCTTAAAAGAAACTCGGTACCAATAGCAGTTAGTCCAAGTTCCCCTTCCCTTTGTCCCCTGGAAACCACTAATCTCCTGTCTGTCTCTATGGCTCTGCTTGTTCTTTATATTTCATATAAATAGAATTATACGATGGGTCTTTGGGACTGGCTGCTTTCACGTGGCATAATGTTTTCACGGTTCACCCATGTTGTAGCTCCTATCAGTACCACACCAATCATCTTCATTGCCAAATATTATTCCTTCGTATGGATATGCCACATTTTATTTATCCACTCATCACTTGATGGACACTTGGATTATTTCCACTTTTTGGCTATTGTGAATAGTGCTGCTGTGAACATTTTTGTATACATTTTTGTGTGGACAGATGTTACAATCACTCTGAAATATACCTAGGAGTAGAATTGCTGGAGCCAGCCCTGACGGTCTCGTGGTTAAGATTTGGTGTTCTCAGCACCGTGGCCCAGATTCATTTCCCAGTCAGGGAACCACACCATCCGTCTGCCAGTTGTCATACTGTGGTGGCTGCGTGTTGCTGTGATGCTGAAAGCTTAGCCACACTATTTCAAATACCAGCCGGTCCCCCAGGGTGGACAGGTTGCAGCACAGCTTCCAGACTAAGACAGGCTAGGAAGAAGGACCTGGCCTGCTGAGTTATGTGGTAACTCTATGTTTAACTTTTTGAGGAAATGCTAGACTTTTCCACAATGGCTGCCTTATCGTTTTACATTAACACCAGCAATGTAGGAGTGTTCCAATTTCCCCACATCCTCATCAACACTTGTTACTGTCTACCTTTATTATAGCCATCCCAGTGGGTGTGTTCCCATTGTGGATTTCATTTGCATTTCCCAAATGGTTAATATGTTGAGCATCTTTTCATATATGTATTGGCCATTTGCATATCTTCTTTGGAAAACATCTACTCAAATATTTTGCTAATTTTTAAATTGGGTTGTCTTTTGATTAGTGGGTTGTAAACATTTTTTTATATGTTCTGGATACAAATCCCTTATCATATATATGACTCACAAGTATTTCCTCCCATTCCATGTGTTGTCTTCCACTTTCTTGATGGTATCACTTGCAACACAAAGGTTTTTTATTTTGATGAAGTCCAATTTATTTTTTGCTTTGTCATTTGTGCTTTTAGTGTCATATCTAAGAAACCATTGCCTAATTCAAGGTCACAAAGATTTACTTTTATATTTTCTTCTAAGTATTTTTATGGTTTTAGCTCTTACATTTAGGTCTTTGATCCATTCTGAGTTAATTTTTATGTATGGTGTGAGATGGGAGCCCAAATTCATTTTTTCGCATGTAGCTTTCCCGTTGTCCCAGCGCCATTTGTTGAAAAGACTTTTTTACCCAATTAAATTGTTTTGGCACTCTTGTCAAAAATCAATTGACATAAATTTAAGGGTTTACTTCTGGACCCTCCACTCTATTGCATTGATCCATATGTGTATCCTTATGCCAGTACCACACTGTTGATTACTGTAGCTTTCTGGTAAGTTTCGAAATCAGGAGTCCTCTAACTTTGCTCTTCTTTTGCAAGATTGTTTCAGCTATCTGGGTCCTAGCATTTCCATGTGCATTTTAGGATCAGCTTATCAATTTCTGCAAAAAAAATTATCCAGCTGAGATTTGATAGAGATCAGTTGGACCCCTATGCCACTCCTTACACCAAAATAAATTCCAAGTGGACTAGCGTTCAATTTAAAAATTAAAGCCATAAAAAGACTAAGGAGAGGAAAAAATTAGTCATTGAAAATATATATAATCGTGAAGAGGAAAAGGCAACTAGAAAACCCAAAAGCCATCAAGAAAAGATTAATCTATGCAACTACATAAAAATTAAAATCTTCTAGATGGTGACAAAAATTACTAATGCAAACAATAACCTGGAAAAATATTTGCAACACGTTTCTTTAGTATTCAGAGAGCTCTTACATATCTCTACGGGAAAGACAAAGCCAAAACACAAAATGTACAAAGGACACAGTTCATAAAGAAATATAAATGGCCAAAAAACACATGAAAAAATGTGCTCATAATCATGCAAATTAAAATGAGTCAGTTTTTCAGTGTCCGAAGGGCAAAGATCAAACAGGTTGGTGATGCCCAGGATGGGTGAGGATGGGGGGCCAGCACTCCCATACGTTCTTGAGGGAGGGCAAGCTGGTGCAGCTGTCTGGAGTACAATTTAGCAGTATCTACTGAAATTTGAAATATGCATACCCCGGGACGAGTGAGTCCACTTCTAGGAATTTATTGTATAGATACGTTTGCTCAAGCACTCCAAGATGTCCATACAGGATGTTTCAACAGCAGAACCATTTGTACGAGGACATTACACATAACCCAAATAGCCATCAACAGGCAAACGATGAAGCAGCTAAAATTAAGTATCAGCCATGTAAAAGAATTACGAAGTCTATATGTGCTGATCTGGAAAGATCTCCAAGGTATGCTGATATGCAAAAGAAACCAAAAAGCAAGACCCAAACACCCTCACATCATCAGACTCGCTCTGACTAGCATTGGCACTGCCTTTCCTGCCTTATTTCAGTTCCAGCCCAAGGTCAGGGTTAACTTACTAACTGAAGGACCTTAGGTATGTCATTCAATCTCTCTGTGTCTCAGTTTCCTCTCGATGAATGGGGACCACAACAGTGCCCAGTCATAGGATTAAATGCACAGGAAACATTTAGAAGGGTTCGTGGTACCTGGTAAACACTCTCTAAATATTGGAGTTCTAAAAATTATCATCACCCAGCGAACGAGCGGGAAGTAAAACGGTGGACATAGTGTGCTCCATGGCTGTTGTACTTGAAGCCAAAGAGAAATGACATGCGAAAGTATTAGTCTGCATATGCATAAACTATCTTTGCATAAACACAAGAAAATGGTGACATTGGGAGAAAACAGAGAGACTGCGGTCAGCAGCGGGAGAGATTTTTCATTGTAAAACCCTTTTGAATGTTGAACCATGTACATATATTAATCTATCAAAAATAGGTAAAATTAAAAGTTAAAAAAGAGAGTTATACATATATATATATATATATATATATATCGTCATATGCGAATAGGAAATTTCTGGAAAGCCATTCAAGAAACCGTTAACAGTGGTTACATCTGGGTAGTGGGATGAGTTGGGAGGAGACTTTTACTTTCATTTTTCTTTTTGCATCATTTTATTTTTTTGAACTTATATGCCTATGTGAGCTTTATAGTAAAAAACAAAAAAGTAGATCTAAGCCAAAAAAGACAAAGAAAAGCAAAAGGCTTCCTGTCCACCTCCCTGGCGAGACTGGTCCTCCCTAATAATCTGGTTCTTTCAGCCGAGCAGCTGGTCCTGTGAGGAAGCTGGGTGGGCAGAACTGAATCTGATGGGCAGTCATGGTTCCGGGCTGCAGTCTGACACAGGGTATTTCTCCCATCCATCTCCCATCGGTCACGGAATCAATATCCACTTAAAAACCTCTGCTGGCTTCCCACTGCCTACAGGAAAAGTCCAAACTCCATCTAACACAGCATGAAAAGTCCTTTGCAGTCTCTCCCCCTCCAGCTCTCCACCTCCATCCTTCTATGCTCGAGTCATACCAAGCAGCATGCCGCTAGGGGAAAGCATGGAGTGGGGCACAGCCCTGGGGGAATATCTCAGTTCTCCACTCGTTAGCTTTCACACTGGCCAAGCAATTCAGTCTCTCCTAGTATCATCTGGAAAACAGGGATCATATCACCTATTCTTTGCAGGAGGTCGGCAGATTCAATGAAATGTAAGTTAAAGCAGTCAGCATCCTGTTCAGCACATAATACGGCATATAATTATCAAATGATGCTATTGGATGGCTCTAGCACTTTTTTTGTTTCTTCTTTCGGTCTTGATAGAGGCTCTTCCTTCTGCCCCCTAATCTTCTTCCTCCTTTTCTGCCTGGCAAACTTCTCATGGAGCCATTCCCATAGTATTGATTCCCTAGTTTCTGGTGACACTCACCACTCTGCTTTATAATTACGTTACCTAAGGGTACAGGCAGTCTCTTATTTGTCACAGTGCAGATCAGGGCAGAGTAGGCGCTCAGTAAATGTTTTTTTGAACAAATGCACTTGCTCACCTACCCTAGGTGAGCACCAGCTTTATCATGTCCATCTTCAGAAGGGGATGAGCTGAGAAAAAGAGAATATGCTTCCAATTCAAGGAAGCAGGAGAGGGCTGCAGTTGATTCCCAGAGGCTGGTCTTTTGTCTAAAGGAAAGTCACACAGAACTTTGGCATAGGTTTCATAAAGCTTCGCCATTTCTCACATAGGTGGTTTCCCTGTAATGCGTACCTGTTTGCATACCAGGTAAGCCCTGGGCACAATAACACTGCCTTCTCTTTCAAGTGAAACGTTTATGAAGAATTGGAGAGGCAAGGCGAACCGTTTTGCTTTCCAATTACAGATGCACTGAGGCATCAGCACCTGAGAAATACCAGCCTTGTTCTCTTCCTGTCTGCGACCCCGGGAAAATGTCAGAACAGATGTTTCTAAGTTGTTTATAAAAATAAACAAACCAACAATAAAGGTCTCCCCCACGCCCAAAGTCAGCCTGGAGTGCGGCTTAATGGCTGCAGTGGAAGCCCTTGAAATGAGCTGTCCACGTGGGAAGGGTGCGTCACTGTGTCTGTAACAGCCCACTGGGTGGGGACAGAGGTCCCAGCGCCCTGAGCGGGCACCCTCCACAGCCCTCTACAGAGGGAGGGACACATGGCAGGACTGGGGTCTTTGCAATGACTCTGGGATCTGGGTCCCCGCTGTCAAATCGAGCACTTTGTAGCACCGATTATAGGGCTGGCGAAGGGAGGGAAAGATGGAGGAGCGAAGAAAGGAAGGAGAGGGCGGTGAAGGACAAGGAGGAAGCTGCATTTATTTAGCATCTCCTACGTGCCTAGTGCTGTGCTGGGGGGATATATGTACATATGATCTCATTTCATCCCGACGTCCATTCTGGGAGATGGGTATTCCCATTTTGCAGATAAGGAAACTGAGTCAGGAGAGGGACGCTCACAGACACGCAGTCAGGAGCACAGCCAGAATTCCACCAGTTCTCTGGGGCTCCAATCCCTGCCCTTTTTGCACTACCCCCAGCAGCAGCCCGGGACAGGGCTGCATCCACCTGTGGGTGCCTGCGAGCTTCAGTTCGGGGACTTAGTCGTCCCCACCTCTCCTCTCCCAGGAAGGGCCGGTAGTCCTTCAGGCGAGAGGAAAGCTGCTCTAGAGCAGCGGGGAAGGAGGTGGTGCTTCCCCCTAGCGTTGGCGGACCACACGCACCTCCGCGTCTCGCTCAGGACAGCTCTCTCCCCTTAAGGCTGCCCAGATACCCATCTTACCCAGATTTCGACTTCCATTAATAATAACGGAGAGACACTCTGTCATTCACCCTGTGGCCCATGCAGAATTCTAGTGGTGGCGCTGGCCCATTGGTCATAACGCACATAAAGAGGCCTTTGTGGAGGTGTGGGGGGAAGTCCTTGCATGCCCTGGGCGCTCGAAGTTAGTGGAATTAGATTCCAGGGCAGTCTTTCCTTTAAAACACACGTCCATCAATTTTAGTACAGGGGAGGCTCGGGACCGCAGCACATCTGTGCTGAAACACGGTGTTCTGGGCAGGCGAATGCTGCCCCCACCACATCTTGAAGGACAGAATAACTCACCCACATAAGCCAGGTGGGAACTCGTTTGCTTGGGGTGGGGTGGGGTGGGGACTTCCTCTGGCGGAGGCTGGGTGGGGGGGGGGGGGAAGAAAAGCAAAGTTTATGTATAATTGATGCAAGATGTCATTTTTTGGATCAGAGAAAATATTTTCTGGTCTTTATCCTGCTAAAGAGACTTTCTATAAGTTTCTTTTTACCGTATAAGTGCTCAGTAATCAGAAAAGAATCCAATTCCAGATAAGCCCATGCTTTAAAACAGAATCTTGGCCACCCCCTTTTCTCCCAATAAGGGATGGATCCCAGTTCCGAACACACATTTTGGCTCTGCAACTTTCTGGAAATTCCCCTGACCCTTGTTCGCCTCAGTTTCTCCTATCTGTAAAATGGAGCCATGGTAGCTAACATTCATAAAGAGATTCAAGGACATTTAAGGCTCTTAAAGAAGCTATCAAATATCCTGGCCTTGGAATTCTCATTACAATAGCTTATTTCACCTTCAAAACCTATAGCATTAATGAGATCTGTCTAATTACATCGCAGAGAAATGGCTTGCATTTATTTCACCTGAATGTGACAGAAACTGGGGTGGTCATCTGTTAAAAATGTTCCTGTGCCCAAGAGATAGACACATAAACTCTCAGTCTTATTGGATTATCAATGAAGGTTTTGTGCATTTTTTTTAAGGTCTAAATACCACGTGGATGATAAAAGAACAGTTCCTTTTTTGCAATATGCCCGCTGTCATGGGTTTCCAGGCAAGATATTATTTCTGATAAATAGATATGGACAATAGATAATGTCTATATTAATATCACTAAAACGTGGTCCTCTCTTGCAGCTCATCCGCGACGGGATGACTGTGTGTAGAGGCAGATGCCAGACAAGAGTCTTTCTTCTTGTGACAGTTTGAGCTCCCCTGCTGCAATTAACTTTTTCTCCCCCTCCCTCTCTTCCTTCATCTCATGCAGTGTGGTGCAGAGAAAGGGGGCCTGTATTTTCCTCCTGCTGATGGAAGTTGATTAGCAGTCAGGTGGAGTGATGCTCAGGGGACAACACAGCGGATTAATTAAATCACTTCTACTGGCTAAGTGGTGACACTTTGATTTATAGCAGGGCTCACTCAACCAGACAGCGGCTTTTCTTGCATGCCGAAGGAAGACGGGCCAAACCGGCCACTGGTTGGAGGCCGAGGGCTCTGCAAACTTTAAAGATAAGCATCCTAGTCATTAAAGCAGAGGCCCTGCTGGGTTCTTCTCTCCGGGGCAGGGGGACCTGCAGGCTCCGGAGAGGATCGAGCGAGAGAGAGAGAGAGAGGAGCGGCTAAGGCAGGCTAGCCATCTAGCAAGCAGCCAGGGGATCTGCTTCAGAACATGAAGAACTCCATTACACCCCTGCAGAAAAGCAGGCTTGACACGGTTCAGCACGCTTTTCTCCAGGTCTGTTTTTACCACACTGTTCGCTGGCAGTGCACCTTGGCTTGCCCTAAAGACATAGCCCTGGGATGGTGCTGTCATATTGACTCAGGGGCATCTGTGACTACTTTCCTTTACAGCATGGGGTCTTCTCCACGAGGAGCCTTCAGACCAAAATGCACACAATAGTTGTGCTTCTGGTGGTATGGGTTTATGTCATGAGCTGGATGCATCTTGGGGCTGATCCTATTTCAGTCTTTGCTTAGGCTGCTAAGAAGCTCAGAGCCAACCATACAGCCCAAACTGCAGGCCCTCACACACACTCCTGTGTATGAACTCTTTATGGATTCATGCATAAGTCTCTCCCAACTCTCCTTTACCAGGAAAACTGCCATTTATCTTATCTTGAAATGTTTTTTGGGAAGCTGCCTCCAATTCCCTTAGAAACAGTCGTATAGGATTGTTGTCAAAACCCTAGACTTTACAGCATATTAAGCCAGCTCTGGTTCTCTGATAACCTTTAGCAGAGTTGGGTGCTTGGTGAGATACAAATCCCTGGGTCCTACTCTAGACTTTCTGAATCAGAATAGCTCAAGACAGGGGCCAGGAATCTTCATTTTTAACAGATTCCCCTAGGTAATCCTGGAACTCAGCAACATTCAATAATTATAGTTTCAGAGTCAGACAGCCCTAAAACCAAATCTCAGTTCCACCTAATAGCAGGTTACTTCAAGCAAGCTCCTTCATCTCCCCAGACGTCCTTTCCTCAACCATAAAATGGCCCTGGTGAGAACTGAATGAGATGCCTGCAAGTAGGTAAACAGCGAACATGGCTGCTGGGCAACCTGTAAGATTCCACAAATGGCAGACAACCCAGATGTCCATCGATGGATGAATGGATAAACAAAACGTGGTGTGTACACGCAAAGGAATATTATTCAGCTCTAAAAAGGAAGTTCTGACTCGCTACAATGTGGACGAAACTTGAGACATTATGCTAAATGACAAAAATCAGACACAAAAGGCCAAATACTGTATGATTCCACTTATATGAGGTCCCTAGAGGAGTCAAATTCATCGAGACAGAAGGTAGAACGGTGGTTACCAGGGGCTGGGGTAAAGGGGATTGGGAGTTGGTGTTTAATGGGGACAGAGTTTCTGTTTGGGAAGATGGAAAAGGTGTCGAGACGGGTGGTGGTGATGGTTGCACAGCAATGTGAATGTCCTTAACGCCACCGAACCGCACACTTAAAACGGTTAAGATGGCAAATTCTATGTTATGTATATTTTACTACAATAAAATAAAATAAAAAATAAAAGCATACCAATACCACCATCACCAACGAGCCAAATTTATTTTTGGACTCCCTCAATTTCCCACCTTGCTCCCTCAAATCCTCTACAATCAATTTAGCAACCAAGCATCTGGATGAGGTGCCGGAGGAAGGCGGACAGAGGAGGACTGGGGAAGAAGTGACAGTTTCTTGCCCTCTCATTGTTTTTTCTTAACCCAGGAGTCCAAAAAGTCCCCCAGAAGCCACAGAACGCTTATCCCAACTGCGAAGGAAGCTGAAGCAACATCAAATATTAAAAGGGGAGAGGAACCAGCATAGCTTTCCATATAAATGACTCCACTAACATATATGAAGATCGCTTTTAGAATTCAAATATAATTATTTTTTAAAAGGCATCCTGTGTGCTGTCTCTCTCCCAACACTGACACTTCTGGGCCCTTGTCATGCTCCAGTGAGGTGCCTGTTGGCAGCCAGCCCAAAGCACTTTGTAACATGCCCTCCACATCCTAAGTGAAAACTGATCAAAGAATTGGCACCGGCAAAGACAAGACTGAAATCAGCTCTCAAAGGGGTGGGGCTGGGCTATTGTCCCTCTTTGTGGGAACAGCTGCTTAGCGGGGAATTGGAGCGGCGTGATTATAATATGCATACGGACCGCTCTGTTAACAGAAGCCGGCTCAGAGGACTCCAGGGGCCTCCACCTTGCATTTTGGCAGAGGGCTCTGCGAGGATGCTGTGTCAAACCTTTTTGAAAATGTCTCCTTGACACGGAGGGTGAGTCAGGGTGCCTGTGAATCTCATTACAGCCCCACGCCTCCCTCTGCTGCTCTCCGCTCCCTTTCCTCAGCTGCTGCCCGGGGGTCATCCTGCCCCCAGTTTTAATCAGGACAGGGGAAATGCACAAAAGGAGCGCTGAGGTCACCTGAGTGGACCTGGGAGGCCAGCTCCTCGAGTCAGATGGGGGAGGAGCATCTGCAGATTCCCCGGGGGGCCAGTGGAGTGAGTTTCACCCAAGTTGTTATGAACGCTAATAGCCATTGAGCAATTAGTCTTCACTGCTCTTGGTGGGGGATGCATTGCAGCTCTTGAGTGGAGAAGGAAACAGGCCGTCCGGGCACTGGAAGCCCCGTGGACACACCTGACCTCTGGATCCCCGGGCCAGGGGAGGGGAGCGAACCCCACACTGGACTCTTCCACGTTTCTCCTTTGACATAACCCTCCCCATGCTAGCATCCTCCTTCAACAGAGGAGGAAACTGCGCATCAGGAAGGCTGAAGCCATTTCGCCAAGGTCTCATGGTTAGCAAGTGGCACGGCCAGGACACACCCCCCCGTCTGTCTCCCTCCAAGGCCTTTGTTTTATGGGTCGGTTTTGTTTCTAATTGCACCCGCCCAAAGGAAACGGATATGTTTCTTTCTCTAGGGGGAAAAGTTGCCCTGGCCCAGTTCAGAACACTTCACTGCCCCCTCCTCCTCTGCCTGGTGGCAGCTAAAAGGCCCCCTGGCCTTCGTCGCTGCAGTGACTGTGGGTAGAAGCGTGTGAGCCGGGGGAGGAGGGGAGCAGTTTTAAAATGAATATATGCATGTGTCTCTCCTGCTAATCACCGGAATGCATTTTCAGGAGAGGCGAGCAGAGGGATTAGCTGCAGGACTCCCATTAATGTGAACTTTATTTCAGTAATGAGGTGCCAAGGCATGGAACAATCACGGTGGCTAATACGGTGTAATCACAGTGATGAGATCCGCATGCTGGGAAGGGAGGGCGAGGGGGTGAGAGTCAGGAGGGGGAGGCCGCGCGCTGGTGGGGACGGGTGACACAGAAGAGGCAGCAGGAGCGAAACTCCTCGACAGGAGAAGGGAGGAGGTAGGTGAAGCCCGCCGCGGGCTGAGCCGGTGACATGAGCGCCAAGTATGGAAGCAACAATAACAGCGGCTCCTCCGTGAGCACTCGCCTTGGCCAGGTCAAGCGAGGAGCACTGCTCATTTCATTGAATCCTCATGACGAAACGGGGAGCTAGGTATTATCCCCATCGGACAGGTCAGTAAACTGAGTTTTAGAAATGGTAAGTAATTTGCCCAAAGTCACGCAGCCGGTGGAAGAACCGCAGTTTAAGTCAGATTTCTCCTAATGGCTACAATTTACAGGACTCCACCCCCGCCATGAAGAGGGTGGAGAAATAATGTGCAAACAGCAGGAGCTAAAACAGTTGCGTGGGATGGAGAGAGCAGTGGCTGTGCGGGGTGAGCGCCCCCAGGACACGCCAGTGTGCCTGAGGCTCCCCACGCCAAACCACCCCGGCCATCTGTCCATCTGCATGTCTCAGTGATGCCCGCAGAGGGAGAGGGGACGAAGGAGAGGAAGATGGTCGCCCTCATCCACCAGGTTCTAGGAAGCACCTTAGCCAGAAAGGAACTCCTCAATGCACCCACGGACGAAAGTTAGAATGTCCTCCGAACCTGCAGACCACCCCAATCCCTCAGTATGCAAGTGCTTGCAGGCCAGGGGCAGTTCCCTCTTAACAGAGTCCCTCCTGGTGTGGTCTGCGGGCTCATCTGGCTCTGCCCCACCCCTCAGCACTTCCGGGGAGGGGCCCCGGAGTGTCCTTTAACAAGACCCCTGGCCTCGGTTTCTGCAAGTCCCTCTATACTTTAAGAACTTGCAGGAGTCCAAAACACAGCGTTCCAACATCCATAACCAGTAAAACACGCTCCGCAGGCCAGTCCTGCCCCAAATCCACGAGCCCACCGCCCCACTGGTTGTTGAGAAATTGAAAGTCATAACGTTCAACACGTTTATTGAGTGCCTACTATGCACCAAGCTCTCCTCTATGCCCTGGAAATACAGGCAGGGGTTACAACTAAGTCCACGCTTTCATAAAGCTTGCATTCATTCCAGTGAGAAGACGGACAGACCAACAGACAGGAAGTCCTATCAGAGGAAAACAAAGCCGGAGGAGGAGAGCAGTGGTTCTCAGACAGGGCGATGCTGCCCCCCAGGGGACCTTTGGGGATGTCTGGAGACATTTTTGGTTGTGGCAATTGGGTGTGGGAGGTGCCACTGTCATCTGGTGGGGAGGGGCCAGGGATGCTGCCCAACTTCCTACAATGCACAGGAGATCTCCCTTCACAAGGAGTTGTCTGGCTCCAAATGTCACTAGTGCGAGGCTGAGGACCCCTGGGCCAGAGAAGACAGAGGTGGGTCCTTCATGGTAGGGTCAAGGGGAGCCTCTGGAGAGGGATATTTGAGCAGAGACTAGAGGAGTGAAGGATGCCTGTGGGCAAGGAGACAGGTGCAGAGGCCAGGGGAGGTGGACTCAGGGCACAGCACCAGGTAGAATTGGGCATTTCAGCGGAAGTGAGATGGAGCCTGGCGATTCCCAGCGGGACAGTGAGATGCTCTCACTCACCTTCCAAAGGGTCCCTCTGGCTGCTGCATGGAGAACAGCCTGTGGGGAGCAAGGAGGATCCGGGGACCAGTTGGGAGGCTGCTGGCGTCACCTAGACAGGAGATGTGGGGGCTCGGATGAGAGCAGGAAAGGCGGGATGGCAAGAAGTGATCTGGTTCAGAACATCCTGTCAAGGTAGAGCCTTTGGGATTTGCTAATGTGTGAGACACAGAGAGGAGTCAAGAGTGAGTCTTGGAGCCCAGTTTCCCTTAGGTCTCTGCTCCAAGTGTGTCCCTGAGAAATGGGACTCCTAGTCCTACCCCTCCCCTCCACCCACTGGTTCTCGACTAGGGGCAACCGTCCCCCCAGTGGACACTTGGCAATGTCTGGGGTCATTTTTGGTTGTCACCACTGGGGTGACGCCTGCTACTGGCATCTAGTCGGTAGAGGCCAGGGGGGCTGCTCAACATCCCACAGTGCACAGGACAGTGCCCCGCTTCCCACCACAAACAATGACCCGGACCCCAATGTCAGCAGTGCTGAGCCGAAGAATCCTGCCCTCCCCCTCCCCCCTGCTGCCTCCCCTCACACAGGCGTCTCCCCCACCCCTGGATAATTTAGCGGGGGCTTCATCAGAGCCTGGAGATTCCAAATCAAGGCACGTCGGTGGCTAAGGTCCATATTAACTACATCTCACTTGCTTCTGGCGGTGACACAGATCAGATGCTGCTCCTGTCGCCGCTGCCACCACATGAAACAAGAATGTTGGAGAGCAAATTCATTATCCAGCTGTTAAGAGCGACAGAGCATGCACACGTCTCTCCCGGACTGGCGTACCTGAGAGCCAGCCCAGCTGCATGATTGAGTGGCTGCCAGCCGCCTCCTCTCTGTAACCTTGACATGCCAGGGCAGGGCCTCTGGTGCACGAGCTAAAAATCCAAAAGGCAACATCGGCAGCAACAAATGGATGGGTTAATGTGTTTCGTGGCCCCGTCGCCACCAGGCTCTCATGGAAAAAACCCTCCATTTGTGGGGTTTTAATATCCCAGCTGCTAGGAATCAGATTAGGCAGAAGGAAGAAAATGTGACATCAATGCTGAGATTCGTTCACATTCAATTATGTTTGCTTAAAAACCGGTTTTTGGTCTGCAGGTTATTCTTGCTGGCTTGGACCTCGAGCAACAAATATCACACTTCCAGGTGGTATCTTTAAGGAAAGCTAATTAGGATTCTTGGCACTGGTAGCACGAAACATTTTACAATTTTCTTGAAAGCAATTTGCCAACATTAGCTAATTAAAACACCCAGCCTTCCGTTGAGGGACAATGGGAAGAGAGCAGAATCCTCATTTCTCAGCATCTGCTGTAGGGTTAAAACTCCAAATTCCTGTTGCTTCCACCTGGTTGAGGTCCTTCGCTGAAGGTGGCCTTTCATTGTGTTTAGCAACCTTCCCGGGAGCATTGAGGAAGATTCCAGCTTTTCTAGCACTCAGTCTCTAAAAAAAGGGACAATCTAAGAAAGGAGTCTGAGCAATTAAGGCTGGTCCACTAAGCCAGAGGTCAGTAAACTACAGCCTAAAGGCTCAATCCAGCCCTCGACCCATCTGTATAAATAAAGTTTTATTGTAACACAGCCATGTCCATTTGTATACACACTGTCTACGGCTGCGCTTGAGCTACAGCAGTAGAGTTAAGCAGTTAAAACAGAGCCCATACAACATGCGAAGCTAAAAATACTTACCATCTGGCCATTTACAGAAAAAGGTTCAACCCCTGCACTAAGTCATCTCTTTTGGCATCTGCCTTAACCATGATCTTTCCCCCAGCCCTGACCCAGAGTTGTTTCATCCATCCATCTCCACGTGTCTCATGTCATCAATGGTGCTTCCAGGATTCATCACATTAAGCCGATCACAAGAACCAGCAAACTCAGAGAGGAAAGAAAACCTTCTCCAGACTCTGACAGGGGACTCAAGGGGAGTGTTCAGCCATGAGACGTGCACATTGTCAGCAGAAGGTAGGAGAGAGCCAGAGAGAGAGCACAGACTGCTTTCATCATAAGCCAGTTCATGCCTGACGCCATGGGACCTGGTTTGAGAGGCTATGCTGAAGAGCAGGGGCGCAGGGCTGCGGCTGGATCCTGCTCCTCCACTTCCCAGCTCCTCGGTCCTGGGTAAGTCACATCACCTCTTGTGGCCGGCTTCCTTGCATATACAGCGGGAAACATCACCCCCTTTGTAGGGTGGCTGTGTTGTATTTCATTAAGGCTTTCAAGACCCCGTTGTCAACATTGTCACACAACACTCCATCCATCAAGAGCCAGAGAGGAGGACAGACCCTGTTTCCCAGGGTCCCCCACTCAAACCCCCATTCCCGGTTCCTAGCTCGACAGCTCTCCTTTCCCCATAGTCTCATTACGGTTACTAGCCCTAGATTTTGAATAAGCATCCCTCCACAGCACACAGGTTATTTTAAGAAAGGGAATTTGAGGGCCTGCCCCATGGCACAGCAGTTAACAGCACACGTTCTGCTTCAACGGCCTGGGGTTTGTTGGTTCAGATCCCGGGTGTGGACATGGCACCGCTTGGCAAGCCATGCTGTGGTAGGCGTCCCACGTATAAAGTGGAGGAAGATGGACACAGATGTTAGCTCAGGGCCAGCCTTCCTCAGTGAAAAGAGGATTGGCAGCAGATGTTAGTTCAGGGCTAATCTTCCTCAAAAAAAAAATGGGGGAATTTGAATTTACTCCCCCATGTAAAAGTGAGAATTTGGAGATGTCAAAACCCAATAAAATTTTTCTCCTTATTTCCCTTCCATGAGAATCAGAGGATCATCCCTCCCCTGCCAGTTATCCTGCACACTCCTCCCTCCCCAACCCCACCACCCAATCTGAAAATCCCATGTTCAGTAACTCATTCCCCTCTTTTGAGCACTGCCCGCTGGGTGAGGCCTCTTCTAAATGCAAGTGGCTCAAGGAAGAGCACAGGGAGGGAGCTCACCAGGTGACCCGATGCCCAGGATTGGGAGGAGGGGTCAGGGGTCATTGATGAAGTCAATTTCACAGGGCTCCTGAGGTGTCAGATGGCAGAACCCGTGTGACTTGGTTTGGGGATGGCAGACGTTTCCAGATACCCCCTTACATTTTCTCCCAGCCTCAGTGGCACATCCTTATCTGCCTTTATCTAATACATTGTTTACATGGAGTAGCTTGAAGGGTCCTTATTCATCCAGGACAAAACTGCTTTAAGACAGTGTAGGAAAAACTCTGCTATAGCCACACTCCCAGCGTCACCCTTATAAGGTTACCCTGCAAATCCACCCCTTAAAGTATGAGGTGGTGAAGGCAGGGCTGGGGGTAACCAGCAGACAGGAGAAATGCACCTGCCTAGAGATGCTGCCCAGGCTTGTCAGAATACATGAGAGGATGATGCGTGCGTCCCACAGACTCACAAATCGCCATGTGCAGGACCAGGACCTTGCAGTGTGGAACAGAACGGGCCAAGTGGACACCTAGCTTAGAGAGGGCATGCAAACAAGGAAACCACAGACTCCCGCAACCAGCCAGGCTCTCAGCTCAGGACAAACCCTTCATTTCACATTCTGCATCCACTCAGCAACACTGCCCCCAGAAGCTTCCGAAGGCAAAAAGGTTTAATAGAAAGTCCCTTCACTAGCCTGAAAGTCACAGAGTCATAGCACCTCAGGGCTGGAAGGGAGATGGAAACGGATATTTATTGAACATGGTGTGTGCAAGAAACTTATCTATTTAATCCAAAAAAAGCCTGAGCTATCTTACGAATAAGGAAACCAAGCTTCAGAGCGGTTAAGTATTAGTGTAAAACGATGCCACTAGTCAGGGGCAGAACTGGGCTTTAAGCCTGGGTCTGTCTGGCTGAGCCCAGCTCTCTGTACCAGGTTCCACTTCCTCCACAAGCATCCTAAGTACAATCCCCATCACCCACACACACCAGCCCTTTGCAAAGCTTTACTGTGCACGTTTTAAAAACAGCTTTATCAGGATTTAATTAATGTAAGATGCAAACCCATTTAAAGTATATTCTTAGTATCTTTCTTAGTATAGTCCCAATTGCACAACCATCCCCACAATCAATTTTAGAACATTTTTATCACCCCAAAAGAAATCCCATATCCATTAGCAGTCACTCCTTATGTTTACCCATTCCCTCCAGCTGTAGCAACCACCAATCTACTTTCTGTCTCTGTAGATTTGCTTATTCTGGACATTTCATGTAAATGGAATCATTTAATATGTAGCCTTTTGTGACTGGCTTCTTTCACTTAGCGTAACATTTTCAAGGTTCATCCACATCATAGCACATGTCAGAACTTCATTCCTTTTTACGGCTGAGAAATATTCCATCGTATGGCCAGACTACACTTCGTTTGTCCATTCATCATTTGATGGGCATTTGGGTAGTTTTCCCTTTTGGCTATTGTGAATAATGCTGCTGTGAACATTCGTACATGTTTTTCTGTACAATTTTTAAAATCATACTTTTACTTGTGTTATTAAAGTCTGAAAGAAAAGTTATAAACACGTGCTCTCTCACTGAACAACATTACAAATATTTATTGACATGACTGAGGCATTTAGGACAAAGAAGCAGCTGGGTGTGGTGAAAAGAAAGTGGGTCAGGAGTCAAGACACAGAAGTTATTTATTTTTTTCAATATTCAATAAACACCTATTAAAACAGAGTGTAAGACATTAGGGACTAATGATTTCACACCCTGACTGTCCTAACTTTCATTAAAGAAAATAAAGTTGTTGCCCACGCCGTTCTAGAAAACAAAGGGCAGCCATTTATCTTTCCAGGACCTCATTCTCCTCGTCAGCAAAGTGGGGACAATACATATTCCCGGGAGGGCGGGGAGAAGCAGGTATAACGGTACAGCCCGGAGAGTTCTGGAATATCAGGGACTCAACAGATACAATAATATGACACAGGAAATGACTTGTACTCGATTTCCTTTCCTCACCTGGAGTAAAGTACTGGTTCCCACTCAGCGATGACATTTTTCGTCTATCAGGAGCTGCCTGTGGAACAGGAACCACTTAAGCTTCTTTGCCTTGTAGAAAACAGATTCCGTTTTAGTAAGAGATTTAATATTTAAACACCACCTCCAAAGGTGGGGAGAACTTTCAACACAACAGGAGTAGGCCAGAATGAAAAGAATCTGCCGTGGAGAAGCGAAAGAAGGAAAAGAATGAGCAGAATCTTCAAGTTCCTGGCACTGCACTTTCCCATCTTTGCCAGAAGATGGCGACGTGGTCCCGCAAGGTTGCGTTAGTGCAACCCATGGCTTCGAAACGACAGGGAGGGGAGGCACTGAAGCTGCGCTCCCTGGAGACCTGTGCATCTTGCCAATTGCCTTGCAGAGGTCTGAGCACCACCAAACACATTCGTGGGGGAGAAAAAGAGGCACGTGCAACAACGATGTGTTTCTAGAGGCTACAGGGATCTGACGAGATTTGCAAATGGCTTGAGGTCTAATACCAGATGTTCCCAGAATAAAGATGGGGGGAGGGGTGGCATTTAAAACAAAGAACTTTATGCAAGTCAGAATCAAACAATGACCCCTTTATGTTACATCCATTCCAAAGAATATTATCATTCATTAAAAATCAAGTGGTTAGATACAACACCAAATGGACAAGCAACGAAAGAAAAGTGAGGTAAATTGACCTTCATCAAAATCAAGCTTTTATTTAAAGCTTCAAAGAACACCATCAAGAAAGTGAAATGACAACCCACAGGATGGGAGAAAGTATTTGCAAATCATATACCTGATAAGGGACTTGTGTCCAAAATATATTAAAAATTCTAACAATTCAACAATAAAAAGACAACCCAATTTAAAAATGGGCAAAGGATTAGGATGCACATCTCTCCAAAGAAGATATACAAACGGCCCCTAAGTACAGGAAGAGATGTCCAACACCATTAGCTGTGAGGGATACGCAGATCAAAACCACAGTGACATACCACTTCATAATCACTAGGATGGCTGGAATTAAAAGACAGACAATGACAAGTGTTGACGAAGACTGGAATCTCCATGCATTGCTGGTGGGAAAGCAGAATGGTACAATTGCTTTGCAAAACAGTCTGAAGTTCCTCAAAAGGTGAAACAGAGTTAACATGTGACCCAGCAATTCCACTCCTAGGTTTATACTCAAGAGAACTGAAAACATCAAAACCTGTGTACAGATGTTCACAGCAGCATTATTCACCACAGCCGAAGAGTGGAAACAACCCAAATGTCCACGAGCTGATGCACGGACAAGCAGGCGTGGTCCCTCCATACAACGGAGTACCATCCAGCCGTAAAAAGGAAGCAAGCGCTGACACATGCTGCAACATGAGTGAACTTTGAAAACTGCTACGTGAAAGCAGCCTGACACAGGAGACCACAGAGTATATGATTCTATTTACATGAAAAGTCCAGAATAGGTCCATCCATAGAGACAGAGAGTAGATTAATTGTTGCCAGGGGCTGGGGGGAGGGAGAGCAGGGCGTGACTGCCCATGGGTATGGGTTTCTTTTGGGGTGATGAGAATGTTCTGGAATTAGCGGTTGTGGCTGCAGAACTTTGTGAATATACTAAAAACCACTGAGCTGTACACTTAAAAAAGGGTGAATTGTATGGTATATGAATTACCTTTCAGCTACAAAATAAATTTTTAAAAAAGAATGAAGTACTGATGCATGTTACAACTTTGGATAAACCTTGAAAACACGATCAGTGAAAGAAGCCAGTTACAAAAGACCACATAGTATACGATTCTGTTTAGGTGAAACGTTCAGAATAGGCGAATCCAGACAACAGAAAGCAGCTCCATGGTCCTCTAGGGCTGGAAGGATTGGGGGAAATGGGGGTGACTGCTGATTGGTATAGCTTCTTTCTGGGGTGATGAAAACGTTCTAAAATTGACTGTGGGGATGGTTACACAACTCTGTGAATATACTAAAACTTGAATGTACACTCTAAACGGGTGAGTTGTATGGTATATGAATTATATCTCAGTAAAGCTGTTACAAAAAGAAAATGAAGTGGGAGACTATTTAACATGGAAAATCATTCTCATGACATTGCTAAGGGGGCAGGGCGGGAACAGACCATCCCTCTGCTACCATGTGAATGGAGCCCCCTGGAGTTGTGAAGCCAAATGTGGGACTTCACCCACCTCCATGGATCTGCATTCCCGGGGGGCAGGGACCCGGCTACCCAGCTCCACGGCCAGCCTGGCACGCATTCCACTTTCTCAGCCCGGTGATCTCCAAGCCATACTTCAAAGGCCCATTCAAGGGCCTTCATTTGGTTACAAAATGGTAAAAATATAATAGGACTGCAATTTTCTTTTTCATTAAATATATTAATATACGTGTGTGTGTATGAAAGTAGATGCACACCAAAGAATAGTGGTTATCTACAGATGGAAGGATTAAGAAAGCTTATCTGGTCTTCTTCTTTCTATTGTCTAATTTTCTATAATGCAGTGTAGTGTATCACTCTGTAATTAGAAAATGATTACAAAAATTAGAAAAAATGCATACATGTGTATTTAAAACATGTCATTTTACTCTGTAAGTCTCCCCTGCCTGCCTCACACACAAACACTCCTCTATCCTCACATTCATAGTCCTATGTGACAAGTAGTGACGTAATTGCCTGTGTCCCCAACAGACTTTGTATTATCTGAAAGCAAAGACCACTTCTAACTCACCATTCTATCCAACACCCAAAAATGCCTGCTCTTGGCATGGTCCATACACACACAGTATACATCACTAAGTATGAGTCAGTGTCCTCTGTCCTAAAGCCCATATGAAAATTTTATTCTAGACTTTGCATCCTTTCAGGAAAGAGCAGTATAATGCCCTGAATGCTTTGCATTAACATGACGGATTATTTCCCTTTTTGCCCTTGCTGCCAAGAAACTCAATCGCATCAACTGTATTGCTGTCTTACAACTGCATGTCTGCATTCTATTTTAAAGTGGTTCTAATTTAATTTCTGTTTTACTAATCAGTATTGTACATAAATATGTGGAGTTTTCTCAAATCCTTTTGAAAACAAACAAGCTATCCAAGTGTGGGCCTGTGAACAAGGTGGGAATAAATGAATGGTGTCTGCACAGCTCAAGCATAAAAGGTTTTCTTTGGAAACTCAAAGTGACAGCTTATCCTAAGGGGATGGTAGCATCGATACCTAAGGACGCTCAGGTTCCACTTTCCCAAAACCAGAGGCCCAGGGTCAGCTTGATTTTAAATTCCAGAGGGCCACCTTGCAGTTCCGCAGGCTCCCAGCCACCAGCACAGAGCCGGGCACACAGCAGCGCTTAGTGAATACCGGCGGGCGAGGGCCTGGGGCTGGTCAGTCAGCCACCCCCACCCTAGGGGGAACAGGGTTTAACCCAGAGTTTCTCCACCCGGCGCTGCTGACACTGGGGCCGATAACCCATTGCAGGGGGGCTGTCCTTGCGCTATGGACGTTGAGCCGCATGCCCAGCCCCTACGGGAGGCCAGCAGCTCCTCTACAGACACACTTCGTGACAATCAAAAATGTCTTCCGACATCAGCAAGTGTTCCCTGGGGGCATGGTCTCCCTCCAGTTAAATACAGCTGGTCTAAACCAGCGCTCCCAGGTCCTAGGAGCCACCCACTGGCACCCTGGCACACCACAGCGGGAAGGGCCATTACGAATGGCCGCGCGTGCACTTGCACAGACGGGCGACCGGGAGGGGATAAGAGACACAGGAACTGGAAGGAGCGCCCCACGTGCAGCTCAGCCCCAAGGTTCTCCCCACCCGTGCTTTCCTTTGGCTTTGCCTATCAGCTCCGCACTCACTTCCTTCGAGTGCTGCGTTAGTCAGCACGGCTGCCATAACAAATACCACAGGCGGGGGGGGGCTTAAACGAGAGGATGTATTTGCCCAGCGTTCTGGGCGCCAGGCGTCGGCAGGGTTGGTTTCTCCCCAGGCCTCTCCCTGGCTTGCAGACAGCCACCTTCTTGAGCCCTGGTGTCTTTCCCCCTTCCTTTTTTTCCTTTTTTGAGGAAGATTAGCCCTGAGCTAACATCTGCTGCCAATCCTCCTCTTTTTGCTGAGGAAGACTGGCCCTGAGCTAACATCTGTGCCCATCTTCCTCTACTTTATACGTGGGACACCTACCACAGCATGGCTTGATAAGTGGTGCCATGTCCACACCCGGGATCCAAACTGGCGAACCCCAGGCCGCCGAAGTAGAACATGCGCACTTAACCACTGCGCCTCCAGGCCGGCCCCTCTTCCCCTTCTCCTAAGAACACAGTCTTATTGGATTAGAACCCACCCTGAGGGCCAGGACCAGCAGTGAGAAGGTGAAACATGTTGCTTAAATCAAGGATGACCCAAACCCAAGGCCAAACAGCAAACCGCAGAGCAAACGCAACCCAGGGCCCGCGCAGGGGCCTCCTCCTCAGCGCTCAGAGCCTGGCGCAGCACTTACGACATCCTCAGGGCTCAAAGGCCATGTCCAAGTGCAAGAAGGATCTGGTTTAGTCACTACCCTGGTTTCAACTAAGATGGCACGTCCCCAGGCAAAGTACTCATCTCTGAGTTTGTTTCCTTAAAACGAGGATAAAAAGACCTACCTACCTCGTAAGGGTGGTTGTTAGGATTAGATAAGCGTCAGAAATGATTGGAAGACCATCGCTGTTATCACTATGTATGGAAGTCACGCGCTGCCCACCCGGCCTGCCTGCACCTTTGCAGGTCTGAAGTTTGCGTGCGGCTCCACCATCTAATGGTATAACCTGGAGCAAAACCTAACGTGAGCATCAGACCTTCCTCCATAAGATGAGAGGGAAAGATCATCTGCCTCAGAAGGCAGAGCAGCTGGCGCATACGCAGAACGGTGCATTGGAAGCACTTTGCGAGTGTCTTCCTCGTCTGAGTAAGAATGGTCAAGAGACCTGTCCTGCTTCTTGTCTTGGCGGACGGGAGAGGAAGAAAGGGGTGGCCACGGCACTCCCTTCAGCAGCAGCAGCAGACCAAAGGCTACTTTCCTGAGTCCCTGTGCACACAAAATCGACAAGACGCGGGACAGAGTCCTGATTGGTCCTCACCAGCAGGTGGTTGTTTCCCCATCCACAGAAACAGCTTCATTGTTTTAGGAGAGGGAGTCCACGCAGGCACGGGGCCCACTCTCTTAACAAGGATTGTGCTAAAGACAGAAAACCTATGCAATTGGTGCCACCAAGTGGCACGGAAAGCAATTGTTGGTGTTTGTACCACCAGCACCTCATTCTTCTCTCCTCTCCCATTCCTCTCCTCTCCACCTCTCCATCTTCTCGTCTCCTTCTTGGAAATAGCGCCCACAAGCATCGCTTAACTAGGCGGCTGTCCTTGGAGGTCTGAAAAGGCTGAAGTGGGAAGACAGGGCTTTGAGAGCACATCTGCCTGCCTCCACAATTCTCCCTGTGCTAAATCAGGTCAATGAGCTCATCTGTGTCAAATGAACGAGCCCAGCCGACGGCTAAGCTGCTGTGAGACTATTTATCTCCGGCTTCCAAGTTGGTACTTGGCGGGCTGCAGACAAAGCTCGGGAAGAGTAGAGATGTCAGGGACTGAGCCCCAGGACGCGCCCTGAATTGCTGCCAGGATCCAAACCTCCCCGGACAAACTGAATCCAGCACATGAGGGGGACTCCAGGGCTGTGAGACTCTGGGGGAGGTGCACAGAAGATTCCAGCTCCAAAACAGTGCCCACCAGAGGGCCCTGTTATAAAAGGGCTTCCACCCTAACCTGGCTTTACCTTAGAGACTGGAGGATACAAGTAAAAAGCACTTTAAATTAATTAATTAGCTATAATTGGATTAAATCAATCTAACAGGAACTATTTATTTTAAAATAACATGTACACCAAGATTCTACCTTTATTTACATACTAACACAAAATACATGTTTATGTACAAAATACAGGCAAAACTTTACATCAAAACTTTAATTAGTGGTCACCTTTGGGGGATGGGAATCTAATTTGGCACAATTTAATTTCTTCGTAATTTCCTACATTTTAAGGTTTCTGCCTTGTAATCACACAAGAATTTAAAGGAAAACCTTTTACTGAGCCATGACTACAGAAGCCCTTATTAGGAATTCCAAGACGCTCAGGGTATCTCAGGTTAAGCACACCTAAATAATTCAGCATTGTATCAAGGTACAGCTACATAGCACGGGTCTGTGCTTCCTGCCAAAAGGCAACTGTTTGTATGATGGAAAACACAGCAGCTGTTTTCACAGGTGCAGAGCAGCAATACAAGATGAGTTGGTCCCAGCAGAGAACATGGCGTCTATGTAACACTTGAGGAGGAAGAGGCAGAAAACGGTTAGCCCCGGTTGAAATCTTCCTGAGAGAACGGGGAAGCCCCAGTTTGAAGACAACGGGCTCCAGATGGCTGCACCCCACTCACCTGTGAGGCTCACAGGCCAGGACCACGCGGCTGGGAGACACCGGCTCTGGTCTTGCTTCCACACGTGGCAGGATCTTAGCCACAAAAATCAGAGTTTGAGATCTGCAAGATGCCTTAGGGATCACTCTCATCTCACAAATGAGGAAACCAAAGCCAGAGGTTAATTAACTCAAGGTCATTAGTGCCTGTGCTCTTGTCAATAGAATTAGAATGCTACTCACATACTTCATACCACTGCTGTTACACACACACACACGCCCCTCCTCAGTAATAGCGAGGCGTGGGCAACATGGTCTGAAATCTTGAATTTCACTGATAATGGTGATTTCTTATCTAGTCAACACTTTTGATTTTGTGATAACCTGGATGCAAGCTGACCAGAGCTTGCCTACTTGACACAAAACACTTATGAATTAATAAAGTCCCAAGACGGAGGGCACTACTCTACCCTATCACGAACCCCGAAACCGCCCACTTACAAACCACGCGTTTCTAGCAGCGACATTTTGCTCCCTCTGGGTCCACAGAATGTGCAGCCCCGAGAAACAAAAACACTGGACCCCGGTTCAAATATTTGACTAATTCACTGCTTTGCCCGTTGGTTGCAACTGGCCAGCTGTTTCGTTTCTTTTTTATAACACTAAAGGCTTTCCTTTCACTTTAGAGAGTCCAGCAGTTCCGCTCTAACGTCACACAGGAATCAGGTCGCCCGCACAAAGATAAGGACGAGGTTCTCCCGGGGCAGGAAGCTGGCCCCCTGAACCTGGCCCACACTGTCCTCCCTGCTCGCGGCCCACCGCTAGAGCCAACTGCTCCCCTGCGCGTCTGAGAAAGCAGACCAGACAAGGGACGTTGCAGACACGTGACTGAACGAAAACAGGGATGCCAGTCCCCAAAACTGTACTCACACCACGACAGCAAACTGTGCAAGAGAAACCCAGCCGGGGAAAGGCCCTGGAAGGCAGGGCAGTGCTATGCTGCAGCCAGGGAGAGCACCGCGTGGGTAAGGCGTCTCGACCCGCCGGCTCCTCTCTTTAATTACTCCTATTTATTTACGTGGCAGCTCTTCAGAGCAGAATGACCAGTTTCCAAATGGAATCTGTGGTGATACCTTACTGCCACCCCACCAAGTCCCTCCATGCAGAGCTGCTGTGGGGGACTGAGAGAGCAGAGCCGCCTGGAGGGGGGGCTGTTTCTAAGCCTGCAGGTCCTCCTGTAGCCAGAGGGTGTGTGCACCCGGGTCACGTTAGTGCCCGAAGGACGCGCGGCCGGGTAATAATGTTCCTGGAGCAGCACTGCGCTGCCGGAGCCCTGCGAGGAAGCAGCAGGCCCCAGGGATCCCAGGGTAATTGAATCAGCAGCACTTCGGCACGGCAGAGAGCGAGGGCAGGCAAATAATGAAGTCAGCTCGCAGCTCCTGGAGCTCTTCTGTGCAACCTTCGGGGGAATGTGACCCAGAGCAGGCTCTCTCTGCCTCCGCCCTGCTGACCTGGGGAGCAGGTAGCTGTGGGGGGTCTGTCCCGGGCACCGCAGGATGCTCAGCAGCATCCTGGCCTCCACCCGCTAGATGCACAGCCTTCCTCCAGTTGAGAAAAAACTGTCACCAGACACCGCCAAATGTCCCCTGCGGGCAAAACTGCCCCCATTGGCTGCCCCAGATCAACTGGAAAAGTCAAGTTTGTTAAGAAGCACTACTTGCTTCTGAGTAGTACAGGCATGAGAAAGAAAAGAGGTTTAAGGCTTCCTTCATTTAAAAATGCTCTGTAAGAAAAAGACAACAGTCTAGAGGTTAAGATTCGGTGCTCTCACTGCTGCAGCCTGGGTTCGTTTCCCAGTCAGGGAACCACACCACACATCGGGCAGTCGTCAAACTGTGGCGGCCACACGTTGCTGTGATGCTGAAAGCTGTGCCACCAGTATTTCACATAGCAGCAGGGTCGCCCATGGTGGACAGGTCTCAGTGGAGCTTCCAGACTAAGAGAGACTAGGAAAAAGGACCTGGCCACTCACTTCCGAAAAAACTGGCCATGACAACCCTGCGAATGGCAGTGAAGCAGTGATATTGTACCAGAAGGTGAGAGGATGGCACAAAAAGACTAGGGTTCTGCTCTGCTGTCCACGGGGTGGCCAGGAGTTGGAATCCACTTGATGGCACCAGCAAGAAAAAGACAGAAAAATTGGCCAAGGTCACAAAGAGGCAGTTTACCACATTTGAACAATAAATGGCCAACCAAAATATGGAAAAGGGTTCACCTCACTAGAAATTAAATAAATACAAACTAGAACATTCAGATCCACTAGCAAATAGTTAAAAAATGCTAACACGGGGTTCTCAGGGATAGGACAAGAAAGACATTCCCACACACTGTAGGTGAGAGTATAAATTGATGAGTACAGTTATCAGATATACAAACGTGTATGTAAAAGCATAGCATCAATATATTATTTGTAGTATTAAAAAAGGTAATGAACTAAATGTCCTCAGCAGGGGCTGAGTAACATTCCTGCATATCCATGAAATTGATACCACCTCTCACAAAAAATTATTCTATAGGCCTACGTGTAACCCAGAAGGATATCCACTAGAGAGCTGTTTTCAAGAGGAAATAATGCCCTCACTTCTGCCCAGAAGTCACGAGGGAAGAGCAGAAATACTGGGGCTGACCTCTAGGTTGTGTGACTTTAGGTTATTATTTCTTTCACCTTTACATATTTCTGAATTATCTAAAATTTGTTATCTTTAGCAAGAGTTCTTTTAAAATTGGTAATAAAAATAGCAGGAGCTCTGTAACTGCCACCCTTCCCACCCGAGGGGCCCACAGATCCCCACGTGCCGATGACCTGCCACCACTGCCCCACTGGGCTGCAGACCGGACCTGGTTCCCACTGACACCTCATGACCACGCTCTCAGAGGCAGACAGGATCCCAGTTTACAGACCAGGGCCTGAGACTCAGGAGAGGAGGGTGCCCAGGCCACACCATGAGTAAGCAGTAGTTACTGACCACAACTGTGAGGCAGAATTCTCTCCTGCACGTTTACAACTTCTCTGCAAATCCCAACGATGGGAAAAGCTTTGCCTGGAATCTTGCAAACTGTGCAAGTCTTCCCCACCTCCCTCTGCAGCCACACCAACCGAGGCTTCCCCGGAGGCCCTCCAGGGATCTCTCAGGAGCAAGCTGAACGCGGCCACCCCTGACCTCAGACCCTACCTTCCGCTTCCCAAGAGCTGCTGCCCTCACCCTTCAGTGCCAGCTGCAGCACCCCGGGTCTAGGGCCACCCCGAGTCCCGGGCGGGCAGAGGCAGGCCGCCCCCTGTGCACACGTCTGTCTTCACGTCCTTTCCCCTACTCTACTGTATGTTTCTTTCCCTGTGAGGATGTGACTTATTTTCATTGCCAGCAACAAGCATGGCAAGTAAGATTCAGAACTGGCGGAAATGCTGAAAACTATCCAATTACCTTTAGCCCCAAACACTCGGTATTTAGTAAGTTCTTTCCAACCTAAAGGTGTGTTTGTCTCTTCTTCGATCTTTATCTAAAATCCAACACATATCATGCACTTTGCTAGGCTCCAGGCATACAAAACTAAGACAAGGTCCCTAATTCTAGAAACTCTCGGTGGAAGGAACCAGAAACAAACCAGAGGGTTGGGGGAACAGGGAGGGGTCCTGGGCTGGAAGGCTGGGGCGGACGGACGCTGTTCCAGGTCCTTCAGTGTCTTCATCATGTATCGACAGCCTTATGAGTTTCCATAACAGTGGGCATGCCCTTAACGGATTCAGTACAAAAAAATATTCCAGGGCCAAATGAAAATGACCTTTCGATCATTGACCCAATTTGGCTATTTATGCCACCTCTCCCCTCCTCTGGCCTGGACAACTGAAATCTGTATGCTCTCAGGGGGATGTTTATGGATGAGCCAGCGCTGGAGCTGGCGAGGCAGTGGGACAGACAGTGGGCTCGGAGCCCTAGAGGCACGCATGGAGCTCTTGTTTCAGTTCTGTCGTGAAATCGCAGCGGACACTCTGCGAAGTCACTTCACCTCTCACTATTTCCTCATCTATGAGGTGGGAACACAAGCGAGCTTACTTCTCTCTCACTTGGTTGTAGATTCTGTTTGTGAAGGTGTTGAAAACGCAAAGCGTGCTAGTCAATAGTCACACACAAAGAGGCACAGGCTGACCGTGGCCATAAACTGTTTTCACATTAAAACTATGTTATATTGCTCAAGAGTTCAAATAAGCTCAAGGAGAAGCTGATAGCGGTGACGACCAACAGAAGGCAGATTCACGTACCAGACTGAGTTGCCAAAAAGATGGTAAATCAGCCAGACGTGTGTATGTCTTCCTCATACAAAGGCTGATTGAGCACCAGCAAACATGTAGAATCTGCAAAGTCCAATGCAATCTGAACAGATTTCTTGGGATCTGACATTAAAAAGCAATTGCCAGGGGCCTGCCCAGTGGCGTAGCGGTTAAGTTCGCGCACTCCGCTTTGGCAGCCCGGGGTTTGCAGGTTCAGATCCCAGGCACAGACCTATGCACTGCTCATCAGCCATGCTGTGGTGACATCCCACATACAAAAAATAAAGGAAGATGGGCACAGATGTTAGCTCAGGGCCAATCTTCCTCACTGAAAAAAAAACAATTGCCAGGTAGTTTACCCTCTGACAAAGCTTGTTTAGGGGGACACCTACTCTGGGAAGTACAAGAAGTAATAGGAGGAAGTTAAGGGAAATTACTGCCACATGCTGCAGAGACACACTGGAAGGCAAACACAGCCCAAAGAAAGGGCTCCACTGGAAAAAACGTTGAAAGCAGACTGTACAACTAGTGCCATGCTCCAAGGTCAATAAAACTTGAACAATGAAAAAAATGAAAAAGACCTTGCCCGACCCCAGGGTTAGAGAGGGATGCCAGGAAAGAGCTGTGCATTAACACGACTCCTGAGAGCAGAGAGCAGTACTACTCAAGGGGCATGATGTCTTGATGTGAGGACCAAGGACCCTCGGCTTTGAGCAGAAATGGAGTGTTATACTAGAGACATGGGAGTGGCTCGAGCATGAGCACAGCCTCCTGCGCGTCCAGCACTCACAGACTCATCCCGCTGATGGGAGATGAAGTCTCTCACAGAACCCTGATTTCTTTTTTTTTTTAGATTTTTTTCTTAAAGATTGGCACCTGAGCTAACATCTGTTGTCAATCTTTTTTTTCTTCTCCCCAAAGCCCCCCAGTACCTAGCTGTATTTTCTAGTTGTGAGTCCTAGTTCTTCTGTGTGGGACGCCACCTCAGCATGGCCCGATGAGCAGTGCTGGGTCTGCGCCCAGGATGTGAACTAGCGAAACCCTGGGCCAGCAATGCAGAGCACAGGGCCAGCCCCTGGGTTTCCTCTTTCTTTTTCTTCGCAAATCACAGGGAAACGGAACTCTGTACCTGCTACATCTCCCACAGCTGGAAGCTCTAAGAACGACTGCTGACAGCCAGCCGCCGTGTTTCCATTTAGGAATCGCTGTAACACCGGGCTTCCACAACAGGACAGGAGAGGAGGCCGCGGAGACTCTCCCGAGCCGCACCACAGCAAGGCTGGGCAGACCACAGTCATTTCCATGCGGCACAGGAAACAAGAACAGACTCCTCTGGGACACAAGCCAGAATTTCCGGTTAAAACGGTGCTTGCACATTGATATACAATATACAAAATACCACTAGGAAAAACCTGAGGGCATGTGGTGCCAGCTGCTGGGAAGTGGGCACAGGATTAGAGTAGAATAATATCTCTGAGTTTTTAGACAATTTTAGACGTCAAGATATGGTGTTCGGGGCCTACTCCTGAAGATGCTGCTAAACAAAGCCAAAAATAAGTACCCTGAGAGACAAAGCACGTTCTAAGAGGCCAAACATTCTATCTGGGTGAGGGGATGACTTCACTCAGGAAGCTCATGAACACAGAAAACAGCGACAGCAACAGTAATTTCCTTGAATATATTCAACGTTCAAGGCCAGGCCTTTTCCTGTACAAAACATCGTAATTCTGCCACTACTCCAGAGAAATCCAATAAATAATTTTACAGTGAGGGCCGACGAGACCTGATGCCCCCAGGTCCCAGGCAGCTGCAGCGGCCAAGGCCTGGAGTGCCGACACCTCCGCCGCCCGCCTGCAGTTCTGTCTTCTTCAGCCGGCGTTTCCAACTGCTTCGGCGGACAGCCCCGTCTGGAGACGCCGGCGGTGAAGGAAGCCAAGAGGACAACACAAGAAGAGGCAAAGCCAAAGGCTCCACGCGGCACCGCTCTCCTCTTCCCACCGACGGTGACCGCCGGGGCCAGCTCAGGCTCCAGGTCCCTCAGCGGCGACTCCTGGCCCACGAGGCAGGTCTTCTGCACCCCTCAGGCGGGCAAGAGCTCGGGGGGGCTCTCCCCGTAGCAATACTTCGCTATGGGATCCCTATAGGTGTTCTCGTGCTGCACGCTCTGTGGGCAAAGGGAAGAGAAGAGCCCGTGAGCGAGCGGTCCCACGCCCCCCTCTAGAACAGCCCGAGCCAAAGCAGGCTGCTGTCAGACACCTCCCACAGGAGCCTGGCCAGCCCAGCTCCAAACGGCGCTCAAGGCTCCAAGGCACTTTCTGGAACAAAGGCGGGTGCTCAACACAGAATGCCAATGAACAAGAAACGGACATAACACCATGCGTGACTGTTTCTTTTTGTGGACACCAGTGAGTTTTTTTTTAACAACCTAGCTGTGACCTGGGCAACTGAAAACAATTAATTTTTCTCAAATGATTTTAAGTTGGATTAAGATCCAATGGGCGTTTATGCCCCGACCCTGTGCTTCAGAGAAATTCCGTTCCTGCTACCGAACCCTGCAGAGATGAAGGAGAGCCACCTCAAGTCACCTTCATCAAGTTGTCTGTACCTACAGGTTTGGCACACGAGCCAAGGCCCACACCACCACACAAGCCTCACTTGGATCAGCAAATTGGAAGTGAGATTTAAAACAGACAACCCTCTGATGGCTAATTTTTCAGCAATTTGTTTTCATACAAGCAACTTGAGTTTTTGGCTAGTCTAGAGTTCATTAATTGGCCCGAGAGCAATGCTCAACATCTAAATTGTAAGTATTATCCAATTTATAAACAGCCCAATCTTCTTTCTTGGGATACTGCTATCAAAACAAGCAGACAACTGGGAAATCTCTCTTTACAATAAAAAGCCCAAGTCAGAAAGTTCAGCATCTTCACTGAAAACTGGCAATAACTCCTGGTATTACCAGTTAAGGAGAGAAAATACTTCGCCCTTCCTAGCATTTCTGAGAACAAGAGTGCATCTGATCAGCACGAGTCGCGTGCACAGCCTTCCTCCACGTTTCCTCTAAAGCCCACGCAAGTGGGAAGCTCTTCCAGCAAAACAAGACCACCAGGAATTTCCTCATGATCTCAAGTGCTCACTGTAATCCCTGAAACATCTACCCCGTGATGCTGAGCGTTCTGAGAGCAGACCAGAGACATAAAAACCGGCATGAATCCAAAGGTGGACTACAGAAACCCAGCAAGGGTCCGAGAGTGCCAGAGAAGACAAGTGAGTCCGTTATCTCAGACGAAGTCAGTACCGTCCTGGAGGCCCCGTGGCTAGAAGCCAGAAGAAGCATGTTCGTGTAGTCAGTGCGCCTGGGGATTTCGGAGAGCTCCGCCAACTGCCGACCACCGACGCCGAGGGCACGGGCAATGGGAAGGCCGAAGGCTCTCGGGTGCTCTCAGAGCAGGGGCAGCGCCGAGCACCCAAGAGCAAAGCACTCAATGACAGCACGCCAGTAAGTACTGAGTATTGACAACCTAGATATTCATGTTTTTAAACACCCACGGCCCCATCCCCTTGAATCCTAAAATAAACCATGACTCTGTCCCAGAGCAAATGACTCCATACTCTAACTGAGCGGTTGCTGGAAAGCCTGAGTCAAATTTCAGTCAAAGACAGCAGGAGAGAATTTCTCTCAGGAACTGGACTATCAGGACTCCACCAAGACTTAAGAATAATTTTAAGCTTCCACTTAAAAGTGCAGACATGCCGAACAGAGAGGAGAAATGCAAGCTGAGGAGACCTTGATTTGATACAAATATTCTACTTCCCTAACTCGTATAAATCTCCCAGGGCAGTCTAACTCTATCACTGCACCAAAGCAAGCTCTCCACGGCTTCACGGGACTCTCCTCGCCACCAGCACCCCACCAAAAGGCCCCCAGGGCATGTTTTCGAGTTTGCTTCTAGCCCCAGACTCCCACCCGCCACCGTCCAGTTAGAGCCACCACAGCTTCTGACCTGGGATGAGGTCCTGCACTTAGCCAAACACAATTCAAAGTGGTCTTCGACTGCCATGAAGAGGTTCTGGAACGCCACAGCTGCCCGGTTGAGGAAGCGCTCCAGGAGAAGTTGCTATGGAAATAAAAGTTAATACCTGTCATAAATTCCAGACTCAGCAGCACAAGGTAACCTTGGATAGTTCTCCTAAACTAAGACCCTGCTGATGCCGGGCAGGGAGGGGAGAGTTCAGGCGAGCACGCGCTGGTATGCTACTCATCAATATCTGCTTCGCAAGACAAAGGTGCATTCTGCAAAAGAACCATTCAAGCAACCGGGACCCACCTCCTTTCCCCACAGACAAACACTACTTCCCAGGAGCAATTTCTGACATCTACAACATTCCCTTCTAAGTTCCCTTCTAAGTTGTATTTTCAAAGGAATCTCACATGAAAAATCCAAAGCTCGTCATAAAATAAAGGCAGAAAGGAGAAAGGAGACGCAGAGCACGGAGCCTGCCCTACCTTGCTGGGCTGCAGGCAGCAGGAGACACAGTGCTCGTAGGCGCTGCAGCAGCCGCTGGACAGGCAGCCGTCGCAGCTGTACTGCCTGGTGCTGGGGACGTGGACATCACAGCAGCCGTTCACCAGCACGTCCTTCCTTTCACACACGTACCCTGAAAGGCAGAGACTGACCTGAGTATAAAACCAGCAGGCTTCCCGACCAGGTGACCACAAAGAGCAAGGAAAGTAGCAGGCAAAGACATGCAGACAGAGTCTGCAGCCCGGGGCCTCCTAAGCTCCAGAGAGCGGGAAGTCAGACACAGTGTGATGAGGGCTGCTTCCCACGTGCGGGAGTTCACAGGCAACATGGACTCCCATATTACAAGGGGGCCGCACATCCCAATCCATCTAAAACGGGCTGTCAGTCTGCCGTCCTGTACTTGATTCCATCAGCACACAAAGTCCCGCCGATGTTCTCCTGTGCTAACCGAAGGAGGCCATGCTTTCATCGATGCCTGAAGAAAAATGCCATTCTTTTTCAAACAAAAATCTGAAAACAGGGAAAACCAAGGTATTCGTTCCAGAAAGTGAGATCCTTCTAGATAAAAAACAAACAAAAAAATCCCCACTCTTTACAAATATCTTTTAATGCTTGCCATTTATTAGTAGTTTGGAGGATTTTTTTAAACAGTAGTCACACTTAATCTCTATAAATTGATTTAACCTGTTTCTAAGTTCACAGCCCAGGGATTCAGTTACCCCTCAACATCAGGGAATGTGAGTTCTCTGCTAGCCAAGGGAAAAAAGTCCTCCTAATTCCCTCCACTCCTCATAAATCCCATCGTCTATACACACACTCCCTCCAGCCCAGTCAATCCAGGCTCAACTTTAAGGAAAGAATTTCCTTGCAAAAGCTAATTTATTGCTCAGAGTTGCTAAACAGACATTGCTCTACATTCTTCTGGGAGTGGAACAGAAAAATGTAAGAATAAGTGCATGAGGGACACCACTTGGCCCTTGGGAAACTCCCAGGTGCACGCACAAGCTCACAGGTGCACGCACGGGCCCACAGGTCTATGCCTGGGCCCACAGGTGTGGAGCAGCTGTTCCAGCCTCATTCCAGTCCAAATGCCCCAGCTCCTTAATCCTAATCCCCAGAGAAGGAGACCTGGTGAGGTTGTTTTCAGAAGCTACTCTGGAAAACAAAGTCTGTGCACAAGCAGGAGGTACCAGTAAAATAACAATGGGAGACTGAAGGCGTCTCACTTAACTCTTGGAAAACTGAGGCCTCGAAAGAACCAGGTGCCAGTTACCTGGGAACTGGTGTTTGTTGTTGTTTTAACTATGCCAACATTGTCTTCCAAATTAAGAGAAGATGGTTCTGATGCCGCAGGAAATGTTTCTGGAATTCTTCCTAATGATTCTTACTCATTTTCTTCATAGGCGTTACAAACACACACACACACACACACACAAATCCAAATAAGCCAGTATGTTTCTCAAGATGCCACCCAAATATAAAGCAATCTTATCACCTCTGAGTCAGGAAGATGTAAAATGCAATGTGACCTCAACTCCACTTGCTGAAATGATCTTTCTGCCCTTTTCTCTTTCCATTTTCTAAGAGCCAGCATCTCAGGCCGCCTTTTTCTCCAGGTGCTAACTGCCAGTATTTGGCTGTGGAACCACAGGTCTTCCTAACTTCTGGTGAAAGAAAGCTCATCAGTTCTCCTTTTGCACCATAAATCTACTCATGCAAACATCACCTCCACCAAGGAGTCCCGTAAGAGCCCAACCTCCGAGTGTGTTGCTATGGGCTGGGAAATTAACTTCTAACCTTTGAAAAGTTTGTGATTCTAATTGGTTGTCTTACCTAATCATGTGTTACCCTGGCAATATTTGTGGTGGCAGCTGCTTGCTAAAAGGCATAAATTCCTGCCAGTTTTCTTTATTAAACTGCTTCTCTCCTCTCCCACATCCATGGAGGTCAAATAAAACCTATGGCTCTGGGATTTTTATTGATTCCTGGAACTTTTTACTTAAGAAGTCTGGGACTCTTTGTCTCACTTGAACTAATCAGAGGAAAATTATTCTTTTGCTCACTATGACAAATTATCATTCACAACCTAACATTTCATATTAAAGTCAAGGCATAGACTACGGGATTTCTCACGGCGTATCACACAAACACAACAGTCTATAAGAAAAAAAACACTGGAGCCCAAGCGCAGCCCTAGTCCTGGGTGTACCTGCTGACTAGCTGAGCCATCTTGTGGAAGCAACTCCCCTTCGCCAAACCTTTCTCTGCGAAGACAAACCAACAGGTGCTCTGCAATATTAGTCACTTTTCCAATGTGATCTTAAAGACAGAATCTGGCACTGGCACCACTGCCGAGTTGTCAACACGTCTTTGTGCAAAAGTTTCCAGCTCTTCTACCCTTGGTGGGGGGTCCTCTGATTCCTTCCTTCAATCCCAAATAATCTCATTTGGTCTGATGCGTTTGAGATCTTTTGGGGAAAGTTTTGGTTTTTTATTTTGACGGGAATGTAAACTGTTTTTAAAAAAACAATAAGGCACCGTAGTTTTCATTTTAAAGACAGCTCGTGTCTTCATTATGTTCAGCTTCCTCAGGTATTCGTGAAGATTCTAATTCAAGGTTACCTGTGTCAACGTCAGTGTTGTCATGTCCATAATCCATTTTTTCTGAGACTCTTTGAAATAGAGTAAAACTTCCTCTTGCAAACCAACCAGCTAACCAGATTATTTGCAAACTATTAGTTGAAAAAGAAAAACTAATGTGTAAAACAATCAGGGAACTCTGAACACTGTTTAGGTTGCTGACATTAAGGAGAAGTGTTACTTTTTTGGTGTGACATGGCATCCTGTTCATGGTTTATAAGAGTCCTTGCCACCCTGGGCAAGTGCCTTCACCTCTTGGTGCTGTGTCTTCACCTAAAGTGACAACAGCAATACCTACAGCCCAGAGGATGGCTGCAAAAATCAAGTGAGCTACTCCAGGAGAGCCGCAGCCCAGCGCCCCGCACAGAGGAAGAGCTCCGTCAGCACAGGCTGAGTACGCGGGGGCCCTCTGAGGACAGCCTGGGCCAGCCGTGGCGTGGCAGAGCCCCCGGAGTTTTCTACTCCACCACCGCCCAGCACAGGGCTGCCTTTCTTACAGACTGGAAGGAAGCGAGAAAACTCTGGGAGAAAGCGCCAGAACAGACCGGTGTTTGAAGGGTAAGAGCAACACATTTTAATGTGTTCACAATTCATTTGAGATGATCCAGTCAGTGGACAAACGCATTTCCTAGGTGCCAATACTACGTGGACAGTAGTCAGGTCACCAAAGAGGAAACTGTTCTCCTAGAGTTCAACATCCAGATGAGAAGAAAAGACTGGCAACCCCTGCAAATACTACGGCTGGGAAGAGAACGGCAGGAAGTGGCCCAGGGGCTGGCACACGAGACAATGCTGAAACCATACGTTACAGGCACAGGGCCTCCAGAGTTAGAGTCATCAAAGAAGGGAGCGGAATGACGAGCGAGGTCTGAAAGGCAGACATGACGTGAGAAAGGCTGGCAGTGAGCAAGGAAGAGAAGGGCAGGCAGAAAACCCCTACTACAAAACCCTCCGAGTGGCCAGAGCCGAGGGTCTCCCCGAGCGGGACAGGGAGGGAGGCGGCCTCACCCAGTTCGTCGGTGATGAGGTGCTTCCCTTGAATGGAGTTCCGGCACTGGTTGCTGGGCCGGCTGCTGTTGCCCAAGTTGAACTGCACCTTCCACGGGATGGGCTGATCGTGGTCACGCACCTGCAGCAGATTCCGGTCCCTCACGGCCCTCTCCTCCTACAAAGAGACCGTACATGAGAAGGTGAAGGTAGCTTCTTGCTTTTTCACCAATTTTTCATAAAAACAGGACAGAAAAAATAAAAAAAACTTGTACAACGGGAATCTGCACTCCCCTGGTATGAGCAAAGTCCGAGCCAAAGTCATAAAATAAAATGCTAAATAAAGCTGCAGGAGAAGGTGATAAATTAGGGAAATGCTCCAAAACTGGTACACAAATGGCCCCCAGATGACATGCACAGTAGAAATGTGTACCAAAGTGTTAATTTTGTGGAAACATTTGTAGGGAAAAAGTTTTGACCTTTTTCTTTCCGATGGCAAATCATTTAAAACTTTTTTTATATTAAAACAAATACATTATGGAATAGAATGTAAAATTTGAATATGCTTTTAAAATAGAAGAGGAAACTTCAAAGAAATTTTGGAACTGTCACTTCAGACAACACCTGGACAGATCAAGAGCAGAAGGTGACTTTCATTTCCAGTTACGAGTACTCTGGTGGTAGACTTAGGGGAACACTGAATTGGGGCTGATTTCAGGGAAAAGCGGCAGCATGTCATCTTGAAAATCTCCTCTATGGAAATATACTGAGTGTGTAACCCGTACAACCTACCCTTCTTTACAAAACACACCCTTGCCAGCCAGCTCTTCCCCTGGACATGCAAAGTAGAAGAGTCACTCTAGAGGCAAGAGTTTAGAGCCCTTCTCCTCACCTCCAAACTCCTCCAGGTCAAGCTTTCAAAATCGCCTTTCCTACACTATTAAAGAAACTAAGGAGGAAGGTGTCTGAGCGCCAGGAAACCAGCCAAGCATGAGACAGTCACCTTCCAAACTCAACCTATGGCTGGAAAGACAACAGTTCCCAAAGCCTCCCTCCTAAAGGCTTTGCATACGCTGTAAACACTCAGCCGTTTCAATCCAGTTGTGTGGCTTTTACCATTAAGAACAATCTGCCACATGTCACTGCTTGAGCAAAAGGACTAACACTGAAAGTTTGATGGCAAAGGTTATATACTTTAAAACAATGGAAAAGATCTTTATATTTACTAAGATTTCCTTACGAAAGTAATCGGGGAAGAGCTGCTAAGATTTAAAACATACAGACCTGCATGCACTTTGGCACAGCAAGCACATTTTTGAGGCCTATCCCATAGAAAGTACCTGGCATAAGGATGCACCAGGATGTTCCACTGTTTCTATGGTAGAAAAGCCCTGGAAACCCCCCAACGGAGAAATGACGGCATCAACACTGGTGCGGCTCTGGCTCTCACAGCTGTGCTCTAACAGGAAGACCTCGATGCGACTGTTGCGCACTTCTCCAGAGTAGGGGCTCTTGAACCGGACTTGCACATTAGACTATGCAGGGACTTTAAAACAAATTCCCATTCCCGAGCCCAACTCCAGACTGAGTGAAAATCTCTGTGCAGGGGACCTAGGAATCAAAATTTTTAAAGCACTCAGATGGTTTTTACCCAGACAGGATTGTGGACCACTGGATGTCCACAGTATATTAAGTGAAAAAAGCAAGTTACAAAATAACAAGCATATTATCACACATAGTAATAATTACAGTAAATACAAGTTCAGGTTTGTGAGAGCTGAGATAAAGGTATGGAAACATACTACAGACTATTACATGGAAGGGACATAGGTGATCATAAACATCTTATCATCTTTGGAATATTTTCATTTTTAATCTAAAATAAAATTATAAAAACATGATTATCATTAACAGTAAGAGACGCTAAGTGAGGGATCTATGGGAACTCTATACTATCCTTGAAACCTTTCTGTAAATCTATAATTACGCCAAAATAAAAAGTTTATTTAAAAAAAAAATGATTACTAACATTAAAGACAAAAATTGCCCACAATCCCATCACTTAAATAAAGCTATCTCTATTTTTGCATATGAACTCCTAGCCTCTGACCCTGGCATTTATACAACAAATTAGGATGCTTTGCATTCAGCTCTTCTTGACACTAATTGGATGGGAAACCATTCAAGTACCTATATTATCTTGATAATCCCTTTTTCAAGGCTGTATAAAAATCCATCATGTTGATGCACCACAATTTAGTAAACGCATCCTCTAGGCATCCTCTACACATCAGCATTGAAGCCATCCCAGGTTTTTGTTGTCATACATAGCACTACAATAAAGATGTAGAGCATTTGTTTATTCTCTTGAATAATCTGTAGTAGTAATTATTATTAGAATTAGAGTCAGAGCTATAGTGTCAAATAACTTCCCCAAAGCTCTATCTACTAGTTGTAATACCAGCATTTACATAACAGTGCTCACAATGTTGCCACTACCACACCAGTACTGGATTTTGTTCTTTAATTTACTAAGTGTGAAACAGTCCTCCAAGGGGGCTTTAATTTCTATTCTGCCCCTCCCTTTTGTGTCTCTTAAAGGAAAGAAGTGGCACTAGCAAGAACAGGATGGGTTATACAAAAACAACATCTGTATCCCTCGGGCGGTGCAGGCCTTGGGAATACGGGACAAATCACTTAGGTGCACACGGCCTAACTAGCTGTAAATCCACACTCTGCTCTGCTGGGGCTGGGTCGGTTAACTGCATAATCGAGCTGCGTGCAATCTAAACTGAGCTTCAAATGTACCCCAGATGAATCGACAGCCATAAAGACTACTAACTAAGAGGTTGGTCCAAGGTACAGTAAACTGGATCTCACGACTAAGTTAAAAGTATCTTACCATCTCTCTCAAACCAGTCTGTCATTCTTCCTGAAAGAAAACAAGCGTTCAGGGACAAGTGCATCCCGGAAGGACCTCTTCCACATACCTATGTTCCTGGGAAGCAGCACGGCCATTCTCCTGGCCAGAACTTGCCTTCAAACATGAATACTCAAGACCTTCCCAAAAGGAATGCGTCAGAGTTGGACAATCAAAAAAGACTGTACAAGAGATCGTGTTAAGACGTGACGGCCACTGGAATGAACAAGCACACACTCGCTTTTCTGAGGGGCCAGTCTTGAAACGGTGTGGTGCGGGGCCACTGAGGGGGCCCTTCACTGGACAGGCGGTTTTCAACCTTTCCCAAACTGTTCCACCTACCCTACCAGGTTGTCTCAATTTTAAGCTTCACATATATATACTTCATTCAAGATTCATTCAAAGGTATCAAGTTCTTACAAGGTGTTAAGGAAACAGAACAAAGGTAGTCAGGACCTCTACTCTCAGAGCCTCCAGAGCAGCTGATAAAGAGGTCAGCACAGAAATCAGAGCAATCAACCACGGCCAATGTCCACACGGGGTACGCTGGGGCACAAAGATGGGAGCGGGAACAAAAAGATGAAAAGAACACACCAGAACTTTCTTCATGAACTGTAAGGGGCTACAGAAATGTTTTTCTTGCCTAACGTATGTTACTTAACCTCTGATTTAAAAACGAGTATTTTAATAACTGTCCTGTCTATTTTTCAGGGGTTGTCATAGGGCTCAAACGAAACAAATGTCCCAAGTAAGCAGTAAAGTACTGAAACACAAGGCATCGTCATTAAAAGATTTGCTTATGATTCTCAAAAAGGAAAAGAAAACAAAAAGAGATAAAGGCCAGAGGGCATCCCAAATGTCTAACATTTGGGAAATGGCTAAATTCAGCCTGATTATGGAAAATTTTAGTTATAAAAAACTATACTTACAAAGAGCTTTTAAAGATGGGGAAAATGGGTCTATGTTAAGCAAATAAACTGTATGCCCCAATTATACTGTTAAAAAGTGAAAAAGGAAGAAAATATGCCCACATATCCTCAGCAAATCCCTCTGGCTGGTGAGATGACAGGTAATTCTTTTCTTCCCCTACCCTGTGCAGCACTTTCCAAACTTTCTGGAAAATATATGGACCTTGGTGATCAGTGAAAAACGAAACAACAGATCAGCAACTCTTACAATTTATTACACTTTACTTTAGACAGTATCTAACTTGGCACCAATTTACATACTTAGTTACTTTAAAGCTGAAGATGTTATGTTTTCAAGGGGTTATGCAAACAGCCCTGAGATTTCAGAACCCCTCCTCTTGAGCAAGGATGAGGACATTTATTTACGCGAGAGGACCTCTAAGGACCTTCCGACTCCAGGACTGGGATTTCTTTCACCTCAGCTCAAACGCCCCCCACGGTTAGACCCACCCTGCAGCGCCAGCACAGCATCTTGTTTCGTTTTCTTTATATCACACATCATTATCTGAAGTAATTTTGCTCATTTGCCATCTCTCCCCTTTACCCTCTAGCAGAATATAGGCTCTTGGAGATAGCTGTTTGCCCCCACGGTATCTCCACCATCAAGCAGACAGTGCCTAGTGCAGTTGGTGTTCACTGAACGTTTGTTAAATAAATGTGCCCAAGTCATCTGGCACCCAATCCTCTCCCCCAATGGCATCCCCACCACCGTCACTAATTTCTCCTGCGCTCCCATCTCCACAATTTTAACTATCCCCCAAAGCATTAATTAACATGAAAACCAAAGAAAAGAGGCCTTCAAAGCAGCGCAGGATAATCAGCTATTCTCTTAGGCAAAAAGTGGCCGCATCTGCTCCCTGAGTTCCTCACGGAGCGCCCGAGCTCGAAGTTTCTCACAGCCTCTTCTCAATCCAGCCCAGCGCCCCAGCCCAACAGAGTCCATGTCACACCTCCATTTTACACACGAAGACCCTGAGGCTAGCCAAAGTGAAGCACACTTGCCTCAGGTCCCACAGCTCTGAGTGGCAGAGAGCAAAGCAGGACAGCACGTTCAGATGCATCTAGGAGAGCACCCAGCAGAATGGGTCCCCAGGTTCTGGTTCTAAGGACCCTGTATACTCTTAAAAATTACTGAGGGCCTCAATATGTGGGTCTACGAGGGTTATGGCTGTTGATATTCATCATATTGGAAATTAAAAGTTCTTAAAACACTTTAAGTAAAGCATTCACTTAAAAATAACAATAATGAACCCATTAGATGTCAACAGTTTGTGAAAAAAATGTTTTTCAAAACAACAGAAGAAATTTAGTGAGAAGAGAAAATGTTTTTACACTTCTGCAAATCTTTTTAAAGCCTGGCTTAGTGGAAGACAGCTGGACGCTCACGTCTCCCTCCGCCTTCAGACCACTACAATGTGCTGTCTGGGTTGAAGCATATGAAGAAAACCTACTCAGAGGGACGTCCAGTTGGAAATAGGAGGAGTATTTTAACGGCTTTTCCAGATAATTATGGATAACCTTCTTTGAGACTCCACCAAGACTTGACAAGTGTAGTTTCTTAAAAGTTCATTGCAAATGGTACAGCCACCTTGGAAAACAGTCTGGTAGTTCCACAAAAAGTTAAACACTGAGTACCATATACCCCATCAATTCCATTCCTAGGACCGTACCCAAGAGAACTGAAAATGTATTTCCAAACAAAACCTTATACACCAATGTCCGTGGCAGCATTATTCATAATAGCCAAAGGGTGAAAACAAGCCAAGTGTCCACCAAGTGCTGAATGGGTAAACGAAACGTGGGAGACACACACGATGGACGATTACATATTCGGACATAAAATGCTACAACATGGATGAAACTTGAAAATACTGGCTTCTCACTGAAAGAAGTCAGACAAAGAAGAATTGTACAATTCCACTGTACAACAAAGTGTACAATTCGATTTACATGAAATGTCCAGAATAGGCAAATCCACAGCGACAGAAAGCTGCCTGGCACTTGTGAGGGGCTGAGGGGCCGAGGGGCAGGGATAGAGAGCTTATAGCTAAAGGGTTTCTCAGCATTTCCACAGCCAGAGAAATCTGCAAAACAAAAATTCAGTCAACAGTTTTAGGGAACTCACAATCATCTCCCCTCTCCAAAAAACCCTGATTATAGTCACAGATCACAGGTTTTTAAAAAGACACTAAAAAAAAAAAACTGGACAAGGTGCACTGGAGTACTCAAAAGGTGGCCGTAGGGAAGGTCACAGAGTAAATAGCAGCTGAGTCAAGACATGGAAAATCAGCAGGAGTGTGCCAGATGGAGAAGAAAGCAAAAGTCATCCCAATTAAAAAGATTCCCATCCAAGACTCGCTTGTTTGTTCGACCATACCTGAGTGCCCATGACGAGCCTGGCATATCCTAGCGGCTGGGATACGAACGACACAGACAAGCTCCCTCTTCTCATGAAAATTACATTCCAGGAGGGAGAGGGAGGGGATAGATAACAAGGAAAAGGACAAGAAATGCTTAGTGATTCCTACGATAAAGAAAATAAAGCTAGTCTATGGACAAGAAACTAAAGTAATTTAGATTGTGTCACCCGGTGTGACCTGAGGCAGTAACAGCCTGACCTGAACTGACAAAAAAGACTCACCATGCAGAGATCCTGGCACAGAGCCTGGAGTTTTATCCGAGTGCAACAGGAACCCAAAGAATTACACAAGGGGGAGTGCCGAGATGACTTTTCAAAGATTATCACCCTACCGCCTGGTAGAGAATTGACTGTAGGACAAGAAAGGAAGCAGAGACCTGTTGGTGAGCTACTGCAGGGGTCCAGACAAGAGATGAAGGCAGCCTGACTGAGGGTGCCGGCAATGACAATCAAGAGAAATGAACAACTTTGGGATACACCGTGGAGGCAGAGGCAGTGCTTTGCATGCGAGGAGTGAGAAAGAAAAGCAGGAAATATCTGTGGCTTAACTACCTGGTGAACAGCAACGCCACTCCTTACTCTGGGAAGACTGGGGAGGAAGTGTTGGTGGCGGTAAAGAAACAAGAGCTCCATTGTGGGCAAGCCTGAGAAGCCTACAACACATTCAATAAGGGCCGTCAAGTGGGCACCTGGATACAAGAACTTAAGGTTTTCTGGACAGGTCTAGGCTGGAGTTATAAATTGGGATCGCAAGAGTATACAGCTGGTATTTAAACAATGGTGCCAGAGATCACCTGGGTCAGGTAGGGAGGGAGGCAGAAGTCTGAGTCTTGGCTCACTACAACACTCAGAGGTCCACCAGACAGAGAAGGGACAACATGTGATCATGAGACGGTGCCTGTGAGGTGGCGGAAAACACAAGTCACAGAGGCACTCAGTTCACTCAAACGCCAAGCACACATCCTGGTCAACAAAGGAGGCTTCCAACCCTCAGCCTGTTTGCCTAAGGTGAGAGGACGAATGCAGTTCCTATCAGCCCTTTGCACAGCTCGCCCATCCGTCCGATAAAACCAGGGTGACCATATAGTTTATTTATTTTCTATGCATTTACGTATTTCACTTACGAACTTGGCCCTTGAGAGCAAACGGGGAGCTTTTAATAACCACGTCAGACCAACAGCAAAAACCAGGCTGTCCCGGCTGCTCCCCGGGGCATGCCCACCCCTTCCAAAAACCCAACGCTCCAAGTGGACTCCCAAACAAACTCACTAAGGCTCCGGGTAACAGGTCCCACCAACGCACCCTGCCTTTTCTCCCAGAACTTCTCACCTGGAAGAAAAGCGAAGGGGGCGGGGAGGCGAAAATTCCACCCACTCGAGTTATGCAGAGAAAGGGCACCTCGTGGGTCCTGCTGAGTCTCTCTAGAGGACCACGGAGCCCCTCAAGGAAAGCCAAGCACACCAACGCTGGCCTGAGTGTCCGTTTCCCACGCTGAAATAGGTGGACACCACCCCCCAGGGCTGCGGCGAGGATCAAGCGAGCCATGCATGTCCCCTCTCGGCGCTGGACCCGGCGTGGGAAGCAGGGGGCGGCTCCAGATGTAACAAGAAGCGCAGCGACAGGGCCCACAGCCCCGGGTTCGAGTCCCAGCTCTGCCCCGGACGAGCAGTGCCTTCCCGCCCGGGTCCCCTCGCCCGGCCTCGGTCCCGGGACACCGCGCCCACCTCTGGGGCCCCGCGGACGGCGGAGGCTCCCCGACCCGGGCGGCACTGACCTGCTTGAAGGTGCTGGTGAGGAAGTAGACGAGCGAGAGCCCGAAGACCAGGGCGAGCACCCACCTCTTCCGCAGCAGCCGGCGCCACACCATGGCCGCCAGGTTCACCATGCCGGCGCGGACGCGGGGCGCGGCGGCCGGGGCGCGGAGCGGGGCAGGCCCGGGGCCCGGGCGGCATGGCCGCTAGGCGGGCGGCGGCCCCAT